>NC_071280.1:12908808-13208808 GCF_023375685.1 Ictalurus furcatus
CCCTGGGATAGGCTCCAGGTAGGATAAGCGTTATAGAAGATAGATGGATGGATGGATGGATGGATGGATATTCCAGATAAAAAACACTTTCTAGACCAAAACAGTGAAAGTGGCAAAACTTGATTAAAAAACAAGACATAGTGCGTGCATTGAAAAAGGATTCAAAACTACCACATACAGGGTGGCCAGTGGAAGTAAAACGTAAAATCACATACTCTTCAATCCAATACTAAACATGTCTGTTCTGTTTTTAGCCTGGTGAAACACGTAGACTCCCTCTTGAGGTGGCGCTAATGGAGCTCGTGTGCAAGCCGCCTCGCTGTCCACATGTGATAGAACTGCTGGAATGGTTCGAGACGCCCACATTCTTCATCTTGGTTCTGGAGCGGCCCGACCGCTGCGTTAATCTCTACAAATACTGTAGCTCTCTAAGTGATGCAGTGTCTGAATCTCAGGTGAAAACTATCATGGAGCAAATAATTTGGGCTGCAATTCACTGCAGTAAACGGGGTGTGATCCATCGAGACATCAAGGAAGAAAACATTCTCATCAACCCCAAGACCCTTGAAGTGAAGCTGATCGATTTTGGTTGTGGTGCGCTGCTTAACGACAGCCACGACATACCATTCGCAGGTGATTGCGCCTGTGAGATGAGTAGATTTGATGTGAATTTGGTGGTGGATCATTTTTGTGATCTTACTGACTGACGATACTCTTTCTCTGTCTTTCATTCAGGCACTACACTTTTCCTTCCACCTGAACTGATCGTTAAAGGAGAGTACGAGGCGGAACCTGTCACCGTCTGGGGTCTTGGCATACTCATTTACAGCCTGTTATGTGGACAAGAGCCTATTTATGATCATCACAATATTGGTGAAGGTGACATGTACATACCCAGTGAGCTGTCTGAAGGTGAGAAAATACAGAAGCTTTACATGCAAACCTGTACACAAAGCTTAGCAAAATAGATAGAATTATACTCATTTAAAAAACTAGCTGAAGTTACACTTACTAATTTTCTGTTTTAAGCAATTACATTACTGCACACACAGCTTCCTGCAAACTGATAAACTGGTGCCTGCAATGCGATCCTGAAAGAAGACCAAGTCTGCAGGAAGTCATCTCAGATGACTGGTTCACAACACCAGAAGAGGCCTAAATACATTACAATACATTGCATTTATGGCACGCCCTTATCCAGAGCGACTTACATTTATCTCATATTATAACACATCTCATTTTTATCTTATCTCACATATCTCATTTTTTTAAAAATACAGCTGAGCAGTTGAGGGCCTCGCTCAGTTGTAGCCCAGTTCACATCCCAGCACCGCCAAGCTGCTGCTGCTGGGATTTGAACTGAGCTACAACTTCCCACTTCCCAAGTAAACTCACTTTGTCTAGTGCACATGGATTGTACTGAATACTGAGTTCTACACCACCAGTAAAAACATATCGCTATACCATACTACAGTTTTAAATATCTCAATATTTATGATTATATCTGTACCTTTTGCTTGAACACATTCCTTACAGAAGAAAAAAATAAAAAATAAACATGGAAACAAAAAGCAGCCAGGGATTTCCCAGGTCAGTGAGAATTTCCTCAATGTGTGCTGTAAAACATTCAAACAAAGTCATAAAAGACGCAAGTCATGAATTTGTAACTACAGTTTACTTACAAATTTAGGCTCTCCAACAACCATAACAGTTGAGCTGCTGAGCTCTGCTCCTTCTCCTCAAAAGGACGATTGCAATTCACCTTGCAGGCAGCAGAGGCCTCTATAGATTGCTTTTAAATCTAACCAGAAAAAAAAAACAGGTAAAAATAATCATGTGATGCAGTAAAACTACACAAAAGACAATTTTTCATTTTGATTTGCACAAATACACTTAAGAACATTTTATTATAACATAAAATGTATAGATAGACGATACATAATAGACGACAGCTTGGTTTACAGTGAAAATAAAGTAGCAAGTCAAAATATCATGTATCTTATTAGATTATCATGTGTTTCTAGTCTTGTTCAACTGGCAGAAATGTTTTATTACAATTTCAATTAAAAAAGAAGCTAAATGAAACCAATAGTACTTTAGAATTTCAGGCTTTGGCTGAGGAAAAAGGGTCTTTCAGGCACTAAAGGCTTTATAAGACAGCATTCATTTACCATATGCATCATGGCCAGTGGCACACATTATTTTGGTTTTATGACCGAGTAATGCAAATATCCAAATCTAGACTAGACAAGAGTCAAACTAACAGTGTGAGTGTTAGTAACTGAGTGTTGGTGACAATGCTCTGATTAATACATCATCCAATGTCAATGTACAAACAATAATTAAAAGATAATATGCACCAAGACATATATAAATATGTATATATTTTAAAAACAACCTATTAACTATTCTTCACTAGTGCATATTCATCCTTGGATAAAGCTGTTATAAGATCTCTTGCAATATGTCTAATAAATCCAGTTGAGTTGTATTTTGTGCTATTCATTTCGTATATATATATATATATATATATATATATATATATATATATATATATTTAAAAATAAATAAATAAATAATTGTATGAGTTCCCTTGTGAGAATTTGTTTCATCAGTCTGCAGTGAAGTGATTAGTGCCATGAAGAAGTGCATATATCAGCGATTGCTCCAACTTTAGTCTTTTGTAATTATTTCCCTTTGTTATTGTACTGGACCGCAGAGATGACCATTGCAGCAATCTCGTAAAAAAAAAAAACCCCAAAGACTAAAAAAGCAACGTGAAAATCAAAGAGGATTTTTAAAAAGAGAAAATGGGACACTTTTATATACAGTGATTAGTGCCACAGTCTCAGCCTCACATGTCCTGCTCATGGAGTATCTGATAACTTTTGTACACTTTTCTGGCCACAAGCTTCAGAAGCTTTACGGTTGCAAACTAAGTGCCTCTCGACACTTTCATACACACTCAGCATCCATTTTTATAAGGAGCACCTGTACACCTGAACATTCATGCAGTTATCTAATCAGCCAATCATGTAGCAGCAGCGTAATGCATGAACTCATGCAGATACAGGTCAAGAGCTTCAGTTAATGTTTACATCCAATATGTCTGATCTCTGTAACTTTAATCATTGTTGGTTCCAGTATTTCAGAAACAGCTGACTGCCTGGGATTTACACACACAGCAGTCTCTACTGTTTACACTCAATACTCAAACCAGCCTGTCTGGTACCAACGACCATTCCACGATCAAAGTCACAGAGATCACACTTTTTCTTCATTTTGATGTTTGATGTGAACATGAACTGAAGCTCTTGACTTGTATCTGCATAATTTAGTGCATTGTGCTGCTGCCACATGATTGGCTGATTAGATAACTGCATGAATTGGCAGCTGTACAGGTGTTCCTAATAAAGTTGATGGTGAGGGTATATTCACTTCCATGTGAAATCCCACAGCATCCCATCTTTATTAGGTTATTAAAAAGTTTTGTTTGTAGTAGTTAGTGGCGAGTAAACCAAGACAGCTTTTAGTGGGTAACCCTTAGTTACCCTGAGCTTCCAGTAAGAATGCCCTTATACCCTAAACAACTTAGGATATGAAATACACCCTATGAAGTTTGCCTGTGGGTTTACTATAGAGTCAGTAAGTTGTCATTTGGGATTCAGCCCATCTTCTATTCTATTCTATTAACATCAGTTAAATGTATGATAAGAGAGTGACTTACTAGAGAATTCAGTAAGGTTAAATTTGCATCATCCAGTAAATGCAGTTGCCTAACTTTGCATTGGTACACAAGGGTTACAAAATGACATTGCAGATGTACACTCTAACAGATCTTGCCTCTGGTATTTCTGTTCAGCACAAAAGTACTGCATTCTACATGGAGGCCTCCAAAAACCTACATTGCTGCTTACAAGAAAGATGTATATCATTGCTAATTACTGTAATCTTTCAGCCGTTCATCATCAATTGAACCTCATTAAGCAGTCATTTAATAAAAGTTGTGTTTAAATGTTTTCATGATTTACAAAATCATGAAAATCATTTACTTCTTCGTATTCAAATGCGTATGTTGATAAATACCAAATCAGCCACATATTACTAAGTGTATTCATGGCAGAGGAGGATTTATATTTAGCCACACCCTCAAAATGCCATAAAAGGTAAAGCTTATAGAGAGCTGAAAACGACAAAATGATAACTGGATGGCGAAAGAAGCGCAGCTTGTGCTAAATCTTCCAGAATACACATAGGTCTTCCTTCATTTACTGGGTGCCATTTCTTTTCCTATTCTTATTAGTCTTAATGTATGGCTTTGTTTTGAATTGCTTTCTTTCACATCATTAATATGGAATGCCCAATGTCAAAAAACGTGCACTTAATTTGTGTGTGAACTGACATGAATAAGCTATATAACCTGGACATAATCTATATACACAATTGCAGTAACTCAGAACAATTATATGATTTGAAGCCTGTAAATTGAGGTCTATGTTATTATACGTGAATGTATACAAACGTAGGAGCTCTTATAGGATATGAACATTTTTCAAACCGCGTTTCTTGAGTAAATGCTCCTGCAAATGGTTTCCAAATTAATTTGTTCTTAGCCACCTTAACAAATCAGGTCTATTGCTTGGTAATTAATATTATCATGTTTAATTGACCCTTTTGGAGAGAGGTGTATTACTGTTCTGTTTCTCACAGCTGGAGAAGTTCAAGAACATGATTCCCTTCGATCAGATGACCATTGAGCCCCAAACTGGACAAGGACAAGTACTCATACTGGCCAAACAAACTGAACGCTCACCTGTAGTGCTTTGGAATAAATGTGCACAGACTGTAAATATCACATCGTACTCGTTTTCCTTTCACTCATCACTTGGGATCTAGTTTGAACTTTTATGCAGTGGGAAGGGTTCACTTACTTTTGGTGTGTATTTGTTGTTCGATTGCACCATGGCATGCTGTCGATATACACACTAATTACTGAGTGCATTATGATATAATCAATAAGCATTGTTTAGAGGCTTAATCGTTTAATAAGAGAGAGAAAGGAGAACAGGATAAAACTCCACGTTATACTGTGCATTGTAGTATTCTAGCAAGAACTATGGTCACATGCTGGAGTCTTCGATTAGCGTTTTATCCTCTGTGAATCATCTGAATCTAAATCTGGTGTCAGATTTCCCCTGTGTATTGAGAGACAGGTAGCGTATTACTTGTTTGTTCCCTGTAATCTAATCAGTTGCATACAGGTCAAAGATCTGTGTAATTACCTCTGAGCTATCAACTCCATTAGTGTTGAACGAACTGGTTATTAATGTCTCAGTAAAAGAAAGGAATGCATGCCTCATACCAAACAGATTTTTATAAACAGTTTCATTTAATAAAATGGTTCAGGACAATGGGTTGTGATTTTACTTACCTGTACAGTAGCATGTGAAGATTGCCTGCAAGATCGAGATTTAAAACTGCACTCACCTGCATTTCATTGACAATAGCTGGAACTTCAGATGCACACTGAGCATCAGATAAAGTTTTAACATTCACAGCAACCATCAGATTGAGGTTTGAATGAAACTGACATCTCCTTCGGATTAGTCTTATTATATCATTTAAGATAGTTGATATTTTTTATTACAATTATATATTCAATTTACACGCTTAATTGCCATGGATGCACTTGGATTGTGGCAAAGAGAATTGAGATTAATTCATTATGCTATGTCCAGTTAATTAGATAATTACATTAGCAGGGTGGCATGGTGCAGTGGGTAGTTGCCACCTCACAGCTCCAGGGTCCCCGTTTCAATCCTGAGCTCAGGTTATTGTCTGTGTGGAGTTTTAGATGTTTTCCCAATATCCGTGTGGGTTTCCGCAGGGTTCTGCGGTTTCTTCCCACTTCTCAAAAAAAAAAAAGCTTGGTAGGGGGATTTGCTATGCTAAGCTGCCCTTAGATGTGAATGAATATATGAATGTGTGTGTGCATGGACTGGCATCCTTCGCATTTCATCTCACATATTCATGTTCCCTGGATTTTCTACAGATCCACTGTGACCCTGACCAGGATAAAGCACTTACTGAAGATGAAGAGCTTACATTCGTAGTATGACTAGCTAGCTAACTAGCATGAACAAATGGGTTTTCCAATGTAGCTAGATTTTTGGCATCAGCCTGGCTAATACTTGTGGTCAACTTCTTGTGCTGACACACTGACTGTCAGTAAAGAGTAATGTGTCTATCGATCAAACCCGTTATAATTTTGAGGTTGTGTTCGTTCCACAACTAGATTACAATAACGGTTAAGCAAAAATAAATAAATACATAAATAAATAAATGTACACAATCTACCCTGTCCAGGGTGTACCCCGCCTTGCGCCCGATGCTCCCTGGGATAGGCTCCAGGTTCCCCGTGACCCTGAAAAGGAGTAAGTGGTAGAAGATGGATGGATGGATGGATGGATGTACACAATCTTCCTCGTTTGGTGTCTGACATTTGCTTCTTTAGTTTTGCACCATCGCTAAAGGTTAAGGTAATTAACATGGACTAGAACTCTATCTCACCTTAAATCTTTTCTGTAAATACATTCCTAAATTTTCATAAACTTGTTTCAATCTACAGTGTTGAGCTATGCAATCCTATTTTCAAATAAACGAGTAGTCAAATTAACATTATTGGTCTGTATTTACGAATTGGAGTTGGAGTCTGTGTGATAAATATTAATATGACACGTGCTCTAATTTTAGCTTAATTTTAGTTTATGCGAGTTCCCTCTTTCTTGAGAACACTTTTTCTCGTTTCCTCGTCAACCCATATCACAGTAATATGTCTTTCTCTCTTAGTTTCTCTTATCTTGCAAAAACCGCTGACTTTTTTTTAGCATGGGATGTACCAACGGCCTGCCGTTTTTACCTTGAACAGTGTTCTGTTTTACACTGTTGCTGAGGCACATGACTGTCTGATGATTTGTGTCTAACCAATAAGAATTAAAACTATTGTCTGTATACACACACACACACACACAAATTCAGATAGCAAAGTCTATTCAAAAAGATATATATATATATATATATATATATATATATATATATATATATATATATATATATATATATATACAGTGGGGGAAATAAGTATTGAACGTGTCATCATTTTTTTCAATAAATATATTACCGATGAGGTTATTCACATGAAATTTTCACCAGACATCAGTATTAACTCAAGAAATCTGGAAATATAAAGAACTCACAACATTAAAGTCCATAAATGAAGTTATGAAGTTATGTGTAATAAAGTGGAATGACACGGGAAAAAAGTATTGAACACACTAACTGAAATTTATTTAATGCTTACTGGAGAAGTCTTTGTTTGTAATAACAGCTTCAAGACGCTTCCTGTATGAAGAAATTAATGGGCCGCAGTATTCAGGTGTGATTTTGGCCCGTTCTTCTCAACATACTGCCTTTAAATCTTGTTCAATTGGATTCAAGTCAGCTAACTGACTGGGCCGTTCTAACACCTTGATTTCTCTGAAACCAAGTGAGAGTTTCCTTTGCTGTGTGTGTGTGTGTGTGTGTGTATGTGTGTCTTATGGCATCAATTTCATATTTTACATTTTCTAGGGGCGAATCAATAACAAACTCTGCTAAAGAAATCAATGATTTTGGTTATTCAAGATGGCCGCCCCATAACATTATAATACTCAGCTATACAGGGCAGTTCATTTGTAGTTGTGTTCATTTGAGTTGATTACAATCAATCACACTTTTGTTTAATTACTATTAAACCAGGCCTGGTTTGCAGTAGCTAAGAAAAACAATTGAGGTGAGATAAACTTCTGCTTCTTGTTAGCTACTTGAGCTTCACAGCGCCACTGTAAGATAAATCCAGACACCAGAAATGCGTTTGATGATGAAAAAACACTTGTGCTCATTTTGAACGCTTGATTTTTCAATGAAACGTTACTTTGTGAAAGTGGATAATAATGATTGGTTAAGATCGCGGGAGATGTCGCTGATTGGTCAACTCCCCCAGTCCCGCCCCTGTGTGGGAGGAGTCCTGCGTGTGAACGGTTCCGGTATTGAGTTGTTGTTTCATAGAAGGTGACGCGAGGTTCAGGTAGGATAGAAAAAGAACAACCTTAACATTCTCCACTGTTACACTGTTTATTAACTGTCTAGCGCGTCTGACGGCTGTATATTTATAATTATCGCTTTACTGATTCTAGAGAAATAGATTTGATTCAAAGCTGTATCTTGCTGATCGTTGATAAAAAGCTGTGTATGTGCATGACAGTGGCTGTATTCCAAATGGCTCCGACTGTGTATCCTAGTGCACTACTGTGCGATGTAAAGGAATGGCTTGTGTGCCCTATGTAGTGCACTCTGTGTTTAAGAGGGCGCTATTTAGGATTCGGCGGACTATTGATGATGCCCTTGCAAGCTAACGTCCGAAATAAACAGAAAAGCCTGTGTAGGTTTATTTACACATTTGTTTACACTTTGTTTATAACTGTTTAAATTATAAAGCTGGCAAGTTTTTTATTTAAATTGCTGATTCGGTTTATTTTGATGAATAACGGATTGATTTAATGAAAAGCTAAGATTCTAGCCAGCTGAAATCTTTCATTCCGCGTGCTCTTGTTAACTTGTGACGTTACCGGATGTATTAAACACGTTACTAAAATATTTATAACACTCTCCGTGGTGTTGTTATGGGTTTATCCGCTAATAAACGACGCTTTTTTGCATGCTAACAGCAGGTCAAAGGTGGCCGGTGCTGGTCCGCATCATTCTGCCGCAAATAGCGCATTGGCGCAGGAACAACACACACACACCCGCAGTGCTGAATACACACACTCCTACTGTGGTCCTTTATGTAATTCTGGACCTGCATACACACTGATGGTGTTAATTCAACAGTCTGAGATGAGCTAGGAGTAAATCCTAGCACGGTTTACAAACCCGGATATGACATCATAGCGTGTCCCTCCCCCCCGGGATTACAGCCTGAGACTATCCTACTGTAGGAACTCAGGGTGTGAGGCGGGATTACAGCCTGAGCCTATCCTACTGTAGGACCTCGGGGTGTGAGGCGGGATTACATGCTGAGACTCTCCTACTGTAGGAACTCGGGGTGTGAGGTGGGATTACAGCCTGAGACTATCCTACTGTAGGAACTCGGGGTGTGAGGCGGGATTACAGCCAGAGCCTATCCTACTGTAGGAACTCGGGGTGTGAGGCGGGATTACATGCTGAGACTCTCCTACTGTAGGAACTCGGGGTGTGAGGTGGGATTACAGCCTGAGACTATCCTACTGTAGGAACTCGGGGTGTGAGGCGGGATTACAGCCAGAGCCTATCCTACTGTAGGAACTCGGGGTGTGAGGCGGGATTACAGCCAGAGCCTATCCTACTGTAGGAACTCGGGGTGTGAGGCGGGATTACATGCTGAGACTCTCCTACTGTAGGAACTCGGGGTGTGAGGTGGGATTACAGCCTGAGACTATCCTACTGTAGGAACTCGGGGTGTGAGGCAGGATTACAGCCAGAGCCTATCCTACTGTAGGAACTCGGGGTGTGAGGCGGGATTACAGCCAGAGCCTATCCTACTGTAGGAACTCGGGGTGTGAGGCGGGATTACATGCTGAGACTCTCCTACTGTAGGAACTCGGGGTGTGAGGTGGGATTACAGCCTGAGACTATCCTACTGTAGGAACTCGGGGTGTGAGGCGGGATTACAGCCAGAGCCTATCCTACTGTAGGAACTCGGGGTGTGTGGCAGGATTACAGCCTGAGACTATCCTACTGTAGGAACTCGGGTTGTGAGGCGCGATTACAGCCTGAGACTATCCTACTGTAGGACCTCGGGGTGTGAGGCAGGATTACAGCCTGAGACTATCCTACTGTAGGACCTCGGGATGTGAGGCGGGATTACAGCCTGAGACTATCCTACTGTAGGAACTCGGGGTGTGAGGTGGGATTACAGCCTGAGACTATCCTACTGTAGGAACTCGGGGTGTGAGGCGGGATTACATGCTGAGACTCTCCTACTGTAGGAACTCGGGGTGTGAGGTGGGATTACAGCCTGAGACTATCCTACTGTAGGAACTCGGGGTGTGAGGCGGGATTACAGCCTGAGACTATCCTACTGTAGGAACTCGGGGTGTGAGGCGGGATTACATGCTGAAACTATCCTACTGTAGGAACTCGGGGTGTGAGGCGGGATTACAGCCTGAGACTATCCTACTGTAGGAACTCGGGGTGTGAGGTGGGATTACATGCTGAAACTATCCTACTGTAGGAACTCGGGGTGTGAGGCGGGATTACAGCCAGAGCCTATCCTACTGTAGGAACTCGGGGTGTGAGGCGGGATTACAGCCTGAGACTATCCTACTGTAGGAACTCGGGGTGTGAGGTGGGATTACAGCCTGAGACTATCCTACTGTAGGAACTCGGGGTGTGAGGCGGGATTACATGCTGAGACTCTCCTACTGTAGGAACTCGGGGTGTGAGGTGGGATTACAGCCTGAGACTATCCTACTGTAGGAACTCGGGGTGTGAGGCGGGATTACAGCCTGAGACTATCCTACTGTAGGAACTCGGGGTGTGAGGCGGGATTACATGCTGAAACTATCCTACTGTAGGAACTCGGGGTGTGAGGCGGGATTACAGCCTGAGACTATCCTACTGTAGGAACTCGGGGTGTGAGGTGGGATTACATGCTGAAACTATCCTACTGTAGGAACTCGGGGTGTGAGGCGGGATTACAGCCAGAGCCTATCCTACTGTAGGAACTCGGGGTGTGAGGCGGGATTACAGCCTGAGACTATCCTACTGTAGGAACTCGGGGTGTGAGGCGGGATTACAGCCTGAGACTATCCTACTGTAGGAACTCGGGGTGTGAGGCGGGATTACAGCCTGAGACTATCCTACTGTAGGAACTCGGGGTGTGAGGTGGGATTACACGCTGAGCCTATCCTATTATAGGAACTCGGGGTGTGAGGTGGGATTACACGCTGAGCCTATCCTATTATAGGAACTCGGGGTGTGAGGCGGGATTTCACGCTGAGCCTGTCCTACTGTAGGAACTCGGGGTGTGAGTTGGGATTTCACCCAGACTGAGACATATGATTTTCTCTTTTTTTAATTTGACTTCAGAGTTGAAAGTGGGCTTAAAGGGTACATGGGTTTAATGGGTACACTTACCCTACAGTACTGGATTATGTAAATATTCAGTTCAAAATTATTTCTATGCCACTTTCGATGATAGACATTGTCATAGAAATTCCTTATTGCATGTTTGTGCTTTACTCGATTATTGCTATTAATATTTTATTACAAGCCAGAAAAGTTGTGAAGGCAAAGGCACAAGTCTGGTCAAGTTGAATGTCAAATTTGATGTTATTACAAAAACAGATGTTCCTGTAAGCTTTTGTCTGAGAACAGATGTCGAAGTTTTAGATCTTTCGATTGTTGTGTTTTTGTTTTGTCAAGATTTAATATGTATACCTTAGTTAATTTATGCTGTAAATGACAGTAAACATAGAAAGGGGTCACTGTTGACGTCATGTGACACAACAGGTTAAGACCAACGTGGAAGAAGTGCTTGGATTATTCTGGTTCCTTCGATTGGTTGTTCAGATAGCCAGCTTGTAAGATGGTACTTCCAATGGCCAGCACCAAACGTTCCAGCTGTTCAGGTTATGATACCTGTTTTTGTTGAGCAGGTATGAAAAGCTATACAGCTAGAACATTTGGTACTGGTTCCAGTTCCAGTTTTCCACGGCCAAAAATTCAGTTGCATTGCGCAGTATAGAAAGACTTTTTTGTTTAAGCCTTGATTTAAGCCCTTTTTTAATCCCTACAACTATCTTGCTCTTGTTTCTGATAAATTGGTGAAAGCTTTTTTTATCAACTCATTTAAAGCTTTCATACTTGGGTTGTTTTCTGCTTCACTTTGTGTAAAAGCTTCTGCCATGAAGATATAATGAGTGTAGGCCACTGTAATTGATTTATTCTTTTAAAAAGTGACTGATATTGTGTTACGTTGATGTCCTCGGACACTGAATGCAATCTGTAGTTACTTGCTGTAATGCGGACATATTGTTAATGGATTGTAATTTGCGCACCAATGCCAGTCAGCGATTCAGCTGGCACAGTTTGCTTCAAAGTTCAGAAAGAAAATGTGGGAAATGTCTAATTGATGCTGCAGTCAAACATGGAGGCGTATATGGAGGTAAATATGCCTGAGTGAGGGTAAATATAGAGGCGTGAACGGTAAAGCATCAGTGTGTGGCAATATCCGGATCAAGAGAGCTAAACAGGAAACAGACTTATCACGGCAAAGAGGACTTTGCCATACACCAATGTTTTACCATCACTGGATTATGTGCAGCTGTTTTAAAGAGAAAAAGGTTCTGCTGAAGCGACCATCTGTCCATGAGTAAACCTTTGAGTTCTGCTGTAATTGGCATGAGCCTAGATTGGGTATCGTACTCTGTAAATAGTAAATTGTGAGGAAATTGTTGGTTGTAGGTAAATCTTTGCCTGCTTGGAACTTCTCTTGAAACTGGGCTTGCTGGTACTAAAGTGCTTTTTCAAAACGCCATTTTTCAGGAGTGTCTGTCTGGCTTTTTGCTCAGTGTTGGGACAGACAAGTGGTCAAGGTAAAATTCAAGGTGAAATTTGGCAGGGGTTGATCAGGTTCAGCCATATTGATCCTGATAAGCTTCGCTGTCTGTAGTTCTGCTGGATCACCAATCAGTCCAGTGAAAGGGAGATAGATATAGGAATTGGGACCCATGACATCATCTGCATTCAAGGGCGAAAGTTTGCAACCCCATGGTTTTTCAAATGGAAAATTGATAAAGCAATTTCAGTAGAATTCTGAAATGTCATATATTAAAAACGTGAGTTTGTCCTGCAACAAGGCAGTTATCGAAAGATGTTTTTGTCTTTAGGCAGTGTAGGTTTGCTGGTAGAACTACTAAATGGACAAGAAGAGAACAGATGATGTTTAGATAGAGGGCTAGATATGGAGTTGGCGTGATAGGAAGCAGTAAATACTATTTACACAGATATTGAGTAAAAGCTTGAGACTGTGCATGTATGTTGGCTGATTTGCATGTAACGGCATGTTGCATGATGCCCCGTGCCTTACCGTGTGTGTGTCTTGCAGCGCTAGTTGTTCATGGACCAGTTGTGTGCAGTACCACTGTTAAAATGGGACAGGGCACCTCGGGACCAGAGTCCCAAGAACCATCAGAGGTGAGCACGCTGCCCCTTCCTTTTTCTAACACTGATTATAAACACATATACACACGAGTACATACACTCAGTCACAGTAGTCACAAACAATATTAACCACAGCATGGTCTTAATCATCTGACACTTACTTACTTACTATATCAGCAAACTTCCCTAAACAGAGAACGAAAGAAAACCTCTTTATATATTTATCAGGAGCTTTATTAAGCTTTATAAATTGTAACTCAGCATTTCAAGTAGGAGTGGGACTCCGCGCCTCAATTCCATCTTCCTTCAGGAAGACATTGTTATTATTTTGACTTAATATATCATTATTTCAAGATGGGGGAAGTGGTAGCTTAGTGGTTAAGACATTGGACTTCTGATCGGACGGTCATGAGTGTAAATCACAGCACTGCCAACCTTCCAGTGCTGGGCCCTTGAGCAAGGCCCTTAACCCTCAATTGCTCAGTTGTATAATGTAAGTTCCTCTGGATGAGGGCGTCTGCCAAAATGCTGTGAAATGTAGTTTGATTTAATATCTTATGTTGATGTAATAACTTTTAGTTATCAACATTATTTTAATATTTTTAAAATAGTTTTTCTGACATAATATTGAACACCCCACAATCTATCAGTGACTAATTTATTGAATATTACTTCAGAATTGTTGAACATATGCTGTTTCATGGATAGCCAGTAAGCCAGATGTACAATAGCACAATATCTTAAATATACACTTACAGAGAACTGTAAGGAACACTTGTACACCTACACATTCATGTAATTATCTAATCAGCCAATCATGTGGCAGCAGTGCAGTGCATTAAATCATGCAGGTATGAGCTAGCAGCTTCAGGTAATGTTCACATCAACCCTCAGAATGGGGGAAAACGTGATTTCAGTGATTTTGACGGTGGCATGATTGTTGGTGGCAGATGAGCTGGTTTGAGTATTTGTATAACTGCTGATCTACTGGGATTTTCACACAACAGTCTCTAGAGTTTACTCAGAATGGTGCAATAAAGATCAAAAACATCCAGCGAGCCGCAGTTCTGCGGACAGAAAAACCTTGTTGATGAGAGAGGGAGAGAGGTCAACAGAGAATAGCCAGACTGGTTTGAGCTGAGAGAAAGGCTACAGTATCTCAGATAAACACTCTGTGCAATTGTAATGAGCAGAAAAGCATCTCAGAATGCACGTCAAACCTTGAGGCTACAACATCAGAAGACCACGCTGGGTTCCACTTCTGTCAGCCAAGAAAAGACAGCTGAGGCTGCAGTGGGCACAGGTCACAAAAACTGGACAGTTGAAGACTGGAAACGTAGCCTGGTCTAATGACTCTCCATTTATGCTGAGGCACACCATTGGTAGAGTTGGAATTTGGCACCAACAGCATGAATACATGGAGCCAACCTGCCTTGTGTCAACAGTTCAGGCTGGTGGAGGTGGTGTGATGGTGTGGGGAATGTTTTCTTGGCGCATTTTGTATGCCCGTTAATACAAATCAATCATCGCTTGAATGCCACAGCCTTTTTTGTATTTTGTTGCTGTCCATGTTCATCCCTTAATGGCCACATTATCTTCTAATGACTACTTCCAGCATGACGTTGCACCAGATCACAAAGCAGAAGTCTCAAACCGGTCTCATGAACATGACGATGAGTTCAGTGATCTTCAGTGGCCTTCCCAGTCACCGGATCTGAATCCAATAGAACACCTTTAGGATGTGGTAGAACGAGAGATTCGCAGCATGAAGGTGCACCGGAGAAATCTGCTGTAATCATGTCTACATGGACCAGAATCTCAATGGGATGTTTCAAACGTCTTGTGGAATCCATGCCATGAAGTACTGAGGTTGTTTTGAGAGCAAAGGGAGGCTCTACCCAGTACTAATATAGTGTTCCTAATAAAGTGCTCTGTGAGTATCAGTCAAAACATTGACACAAAACCTTGAAGTAATAAGCTGTCTAATAAATCAAAATAAATGACACACTCGAAATAATGAGATCTTAAGTAAAAATTGCTATCAACCCACTGTATCTTAAAATAAAAAGATACTATAATGTGATATTTTGTCAAAAATACCCCGACATTATCTTGAAAAACGAGACATCAAGTTGAAATAAATAAACAATATCTATTACGCCCAAAATAATAAGATATTACGTCGGAATAATGACATAGCACTGTGATGTTTTTCACAGCTTGCGTTTCCGCGCTTCTGTATTGTTTACTGTAGTCGGTGTGTCGTTTTTCAATACGACCACTTACAGTCATAATAATATAAAACACTAGACGGAGTATATTTCCATTACAGCTGTCAGACTGAATGTCACAGTTCACACACCGTTTAAATCATACAGTATTTTCATTATATTTACATACTCAAATGCAACAGCCCTGAATGTTTAAAAGCCCGTATTCATTACATTTACATGGATTCATTTAACAGACGCTTTTATCCAAAGCGACTTACAAATGAGAGATTCTGTTTTTGGTCGCCTGTTTGTTGAAATCGTCCTGGCTGACTGCGAATAATTAAAATGCAACAATCCTTTTTCATGTAAAGCAATTTCACCAGCTCTAGTTCAGTACTATATTTTTAAAATTAGAACAGAAATATAACTGCATAAGCCTCTTTTGATCCATTTGAATACTCCTAATCTGTAGACACTTTAACACCAGATATCTGTTCAAACTCACTGTGCGTCATATCACAGTTCACTCCTCCCTCATGCCTCTTATTCCTTTAATAATAATTCACATAATCCATTTTACACCTGCATGGCTTTGCATTTCCCCAAAAAAACCTTTTCATTTTAATCCCGTCCTTTTCCCTGATGACCAGCTGTCATCGTTCCCTCCATCTGACCTTCTAATTACTCATCAGTACTAACAGATGTTCTTTTTTTTTTTTTTTTGCTTCGTCCAGTCAGTCCTTTTTTTATTATTTATTTTGACTGATTTGCTTTCTGAAAGCTGATTGGCTGGGCATGCGATTGCATGACTGCAGGACCGAGTTCTGCCAAATGTCCTTTCACTGCTGAAGTCCTTATTTAATGTTTCAAAGTGGCTACAGGAAGAGAAACAGCTCAAGTGTCGCAAGATAACCACGCTTATCTTATCTGATCTGTTCTCGGCTGCCTCCTCTTGCACAGTTCAGTGCAGTTGGTGTAACACGACATGGCCGAGCAAACGAGATTTGACGGCGACGTAAAACACACGCAGAATGTAAATATGAGTATGATTTTAATATAATAAGATGCCTCGAGCGCATGTTATTAGGAAGAAAACGCACAACTTTCATCAAAGTCTACACTGTAATGAATCGATTACGAAAGCTTGGATTTCACTGCTCGCTCGCCACTTCTCCATTTTCCGTGTTATCGTTGTCTCTTATTTTCTCACCTCCGTGTCTCCATGTCGTTTCTCATACGTAACATGCTCATGCATGCTGGAATAAAGTCAAAAAAGTTTCTTTTGCTTTCATGAGCGCTGGCTTGGAAGCTAAACTAAAATAAAGAGTACTTCATATCTTCTGTTAGCAATGTACGGAGAGTTGTTTATGAAAGAAAAGAATGGCCGATGGGAAGATACGGACTGGAATGCGAGAGTAGGAGCCTGTGGAAGAGTGTAGGAGCGGCTGAAAGAATTGAGGACTGAGCATAATATATTATGTAGAGAATGTAGAAGGAGGACGGAGGACAAACAGTTATTAACCCAAGGACAGGGTGGTGAAGCGGAGTTACTGTTTCCTGTTAAGTTTTCTTCTAACAGCGCGTCCCGAATTGTTCTATTCCTTTTACACAATTACTATTCTTATTACGTGAAGAACACGATGTGACGTTTTATACGTTTATAGTCGCGTTTAACGTTGAGGAACATCACGTTACTTAGAAAGCATAACGTGCTCTGATGTGATGACTTCCTGTGGCAAAATAATTACTGACTGTATCAAAGAGCTGACACTGGAGACTCCTTCCGTAAATGTTAAATTGCTCCTTACAGAAAGCTTCACCGTATCAACAATTTGGTTGTTTGTTTGTGTTCTTTCTTCTTTCTTTTTAGCAGGAGGGATTTGCAAATAGAAAGACATTTGTGGAGGACCAGCTTCAGACCAGCATGGTTCGTATAGATCAGACACAAATTACCCAAATTACTGAGAAACAAATGTGAAGATCTATAATAAATGATTAATGTTACCAGTGGAGATGTTGATATTGCAAGAACAGTGGCCGATATTTGCTTAGAAATATATACTACATTGTTTTTCATGTTTAGTTTTGTAGTATAAGTTTGAATTTTCCACATGTTTCCATAAGTCTGTAATGTTGCAGTCGTAACTAATACACATTTCTCCACCCTCTGTTCACGACTCTTCTACCCTGATCTTTTATTTTCTCTATTCTGTTCTCTATTTCTAAGATGGTGGGAATAGTGCTTGGTGCTGGCATCGCCATCGTCCTCATCGCCACCTTCATCTTCTTTGTGCTGCGCAGGATTCACCTTCGGAGTGAGTGTCTGAAACGTTGTACACGAGTCCCTTGTCGTCTAGAGTACTCGAATCTGCTTTTCACGTTCGACACCGATTTCTCATGATGTCCGATGTAATCTTCTGGCTTTTGTGTTGTTTTTTTGTCGTGCTTTTTGCAGACCTCGCGGCTCAAGAAGCCCCCAAATACCGCTTCCGCAAGAGAGACAAAGTTTTATTCTATGGCAGGAAGATCATGAGGAAAGTCTCTCAGTCCACCTCGTCTCTAGTCGGAACGTCATCGTCGTCTTCCTCCCGTCCGAGACTGAAGAAGAAACAGAAGATGCTCAACATTGCCAAAAAGTAAATGTCGAGTGATAATAGCAGAGCTGTTGGGTGATGTGATGTCATCAGGGAAATTTGCCATCATTTCTGCTTTCATGTCATCTCTCTCTCACTCTTTTTCACGTCTGCTCTCTTTTACGTTCAGGATCCTGCGCTTTAAGAAGGAGGTGCCCACCCTGCAGATGAAGGAGCCTCCTCCCTCAGTGCTAGAGGCTGATCTGACGGAGTTTGATGTTGCCAACTCGCACCTACCCTCAGAAGTGCTCTACATGCTGAAGAACGTGCGGTAAATAAGCACTTGCTAGTTCAGTCTGGGGAGGGGGAGGGGGTTGGGTTTTGGGGTTGATGATGCAATTATTTATCTCTTAGACAAATCGCTTAGAGTCATTTAGAGACTCTACTATACTATACAGCCTACACTACTTAGAAGTAAGATGGAAAATGCTGGAGTACGTCAGAGTATGATCAATTGGTTAACTGACTTTCTCTCTAATATGCATGAAGAGGATGCATGACTGTGTGTCTCAAGTAGTGAAGCGAAGTACTGGCGTCCCTCAAGGAACGATTTTAGCTCCATTTTTGTTTACTTTTTATACGTCAGACGTTCAGTACAACTTCAGAAATTCTCTGACGACTCAGCGATCGTTGGCTGTATAACAGACCGTGATGAGGATGAATATAGGGAGCTATTAAAGAGTATTGTGGACTGGTGTGAGATAAACGGACTTAGGCTAAATGCTAGTAAGACTAAGAAAATTGTGGTCGATTTTAGTAGATATCCTCAGCAAGTTGCACCAGTCCTGAACGTAGGAGGGTCGGAAATTGAGACTGTAACAACGTATAAGTACCTGGGTGTATACTCGAATAGCAAGCTTGACTGGTCTGACAATACGAAACAATACAAGTCTATAAGAAGGGTCAAAGTCGTATTCATTGTTAAGTCGACTGAGATCCTTCGGGGTATCTCAGGTACTACTTAAGACCTTCGACGATTCTGTAGTGTCATCTGTGATCTTGTATGATGTCAGAATGTTAGGGAGGGGGATTGTGGGAAAAGGAGAAGAACAAATGAAATAAGCTTATACAGAAGGCAGGTTCTGTTGTGGGGAGTGTGTTACTCACCGTAGAGGAGATTGGGCATGGTAGAATGATTGATAAATCGGTCTCTATAATGAATTATGATCGTCACCCCTTCCATGAAACAGTTCGAGCCCTAGTGAGTACAGTAATCTCAAGATTAATTCATCCCCGCTGTCACAAGGTGCGATTTAAAAAATAGAAAGTCTTTTTTTTTTTTTTTAACCAACTGCTATCAGACTGTACAATCAGTGCTATACAAGACGATCGATTATATTGTAGAATCATTTGCTTGTATATAATCGTAATGCCTTTCGGAACTGATTCTGTAAAGTCATGATTGTTGTCGTGAACGTCTTTATATTTATTTTATTATTGTGTATGTGCTGCTGTGACGTAAATGTCTCCCCTCGGGGGATTAATAAAGTTTAATCAATCAGTCATAAAGAGTGACACGACTCTGTGAAGAGTCGGTGAAGATTCCACGTTTTCACCTACAAGTGATCAGATTAAAATGTAAAATACAATACACAAATTCTACTGGTCATGACGTGCAGAAAACATCCCACACTAATAGCAAAACCATCGCATTGCTCGAGCGTTGCTGGAGCTCTTCAGTGGAAAACAATTTTTTTTTAAATTAAAATTGTGTCAGAAATGAATGTCATTCCATGTCGCATTGGACATCGTTTTCTGCGGTGTGTTATATAGTTACAGTTCCACGCTGAAATGTCATCACTGTCCAATCACAGCTAGTGGGGTGTGGTTGTAATCAGAGGAGGATGATACTGAAACGTTGACATTGTGTCCACGTTCACAGTGTGATTGTTATCATCAAGTCAGATATGCTTTATAATGAGCGTAGTTTTTGAAATGACTTAACGTAAATGCAAAATCAAACGTGTCTCTGTGTTGTGTGTGTGTAGTGTATTAGGCCACTTTGAGAAGCCATTGTTTCTGGAGCTGTGTAAGCACATGGTGTTCCTGCAGTTCCAGCAGGGCGAGTATGTCTTCAGACCCGCACAACCGGACAGCAGCATCTATGTAGTGCAGGACGGCAAACTGGAGCTCTGTCTTACTGGTCAGGTGTGTGTATGTGAGTTTGTGTGTAAGTAGGTGTCTTGCTTCCACAGGCTCTTTCATGTTCATTGTCTTGAGTTTGAGTATATCAACATATATAATGTAAAATATCAAGGTTATTTGCGTTGTTAGACCCTTGCCATTGACCTACTGTGGGGTTTTGTCGCTGTTGTTGCTGGACAGTGGTAGCTCAGTGGTTAATGCACTGTACTGCTGTTCGAAAGGTTGTGAGTTCAAATCCCAGCACTGCTGAGCTGCCACTGTTGGGCCCTTGAGCAAGGCCCTTAACCCTCAACTGCTCAGTTGTATAAATGAGGTAAATGTAAGTCACTCTGGATAAGGGCGTCTGCCAGAATGCCTTAAATGTAAATGCTTAGGTTTATTAAAGAATACTCCTATCTCTGTCTACTGCGTCCGTGGCTCATGTGTGAGTACCATAGACAAGATTTTGTCTCTGTCTGGCTATCCCTTTCTCTCTCTGTCTCTGAAGGATGGGAAGGATGGAGTGGTTAAAGAGGTTTTTCCAGGAGATTCGGTTCATAGTCTACTGAGCATTCTTGATGTCATCACAGTAAGCCACACCCACATCTCCATATATGTTATGTATTTGGTATGTATATAACGTATGCAAATGAGACAAGGTATTTCATATAACAAATCTTTGTTTAGTAGTTATTTTCTGTGTGTGTGTGTGTGTGTGTGTGCGTGTTTGTGCACGCGTGTGTGTTACAGGGTCACCAGAGGCCGTATCGGACGGTGTCTGCCAGAGCTGCAGAGGTGTCCACAGTCCTGCGTCTGCCTGTCGAGGCTTTCCTGTCCATCTTTGAGAAGTATCCAGAGAGTTTAGTGCGTGTGGTGCAGGTCTGTGTGTGTGTTCTGATTCGTTTTCCTCACATACCGTAAGCTTCTAATACAAATATGTGTACGATTGTTAAAGTAGATGGACTTTTTCTTTCTGTAGATCATCATGGTGAGGCTGCAGAGAGTGACTGTCCTGGCTTTACACAACTACCTAGGCCTCACTAATGAGCTCTTCTGTCATGTAAGGCACACACACACACACACACACACACACACACACACAAACAGGTATATCTACTTAAAAAATACTATCTTGCATGCAGTGTCGTTTATCCAGATGACATTATATAGTGAAAACATATGAATACATTTAATCAATTATTGAAAGCGTGATTATATACCCCAGTTTAGGAACAAAATGGTTTTATATCATTTCATCGTTTCAAATCAGCAGACCGCAGTCATTTCTTTCACATAGTACGTTATGTCAGATATATACGTTTTGAATATAGTTTTTAAAAAATAAAACCCAGACAGTTCTACTTTTTCACCAAGTTCATCAATATTGCAGTTGATTATGTTCAAGTCTAAAGTTGCCATGGTTAAGGTTCGAATCGTTGTGCATTGTTATCGTAGATGTTCTTTTCGCAGGAGATGCAGCCGCTGCGCTTACCCGTGCTCTCTCCACACGCCAACCGCACCAGCCCTGTACGCCACAGCAAACGCTTCAGCAGCCTCACTGTGCCCGAGGAGCAGCGGGAGGCCGCCGTCCGAGACGCCAATGGTAAGAACGCAAACCAAAAAGGTAGAGGAGAAAGGAGCAGGACATGTCAAAGCACACAGTGTTTATTTAACTCTAAGCCAAAAGCTTGTTCATTCAGAGTTTAAATGGGGTATAAAATCAAGGAATGCTTTCACAAGTTTACACAACTGCTGTTGCAGTAAAGTCGGATGATCTCAGCACTGTTCTGGCAGAATTCAAACACCACACCCCCTGTTACATCAGCACATTTCTGTCTATGATCATATCAACTAGATGAAAACAAGAAAAAAAATTGGCGTACTCTCAACCAAATGATCCGTAAAGGTACGCTCACACGCACAGCACTCAGTCGCTGTACTACGAAGTCACCAGTAGGTGTTCCTACTACTGGTTACCATAGTAACATTTATATTTTCACAGCAAACCAGTTTTATATATATATATATGCATCGTATCCTATGAGATGAAGGACAAACAGCGTGTGCTCTTTGCCATTCCGGCCATCTATCTGGGAACAGTTACAGGTCCACGAACAGTTCGGACTCGCAGGCAGCACTACGGATCACGTGCGCTCACGTCTTCGCTCACATTGGTAGACACTGCACCAAGTTGCTCAGAATTGATACTTTTCTCAGCTTTGCCACGTAACTGGACACGCCCACATCAAATCGCCGACGGTCGCAGTCGCTCATGTCTCCGGAAGTCGCCAGCTCTCATTGAAAATAAATGGACTCTGGTCGCTTTGTCGCTGCGAGTCGCTGTCTGCGTGAACGTACCTTTAGCCAAGTTAATCTTGAGTCTGCATCAGCATAGAGCAGTTTGTCTTATTTTAATAGTTCAATAATAAATGTTAAATGTGAAAAAATAAACTTGCTTTTTCTTGGCTGTGAATTTAAGCAGTGGATCATGGGAAGGAAGGCAGCACCATCCCGACCCTGAGCAGGGCTATCTCCATGCCTGTGGACATTGCTGGTGAGTGTGTTCTCAGTGTATGAGTGTGTGTGTGTGTGTGTGTGTGAAGTGAGGCATGTACCTTGTAGTGATAAATCAGTAATAGTTTGTCATTTGATGTCATGTGATCCTCCGAAGCAACAGCTAGCACTATAACTGATAACAACAATATTACAGCAAATAAATGATAGGAGTGGTATTATAAATAAATTATAATTAAATAAATGAATAAATCATTTGTTTATAAATAAATAAATTATCATGTGGAATTAAACTATGTTTGGAGTCTCACAATTCGCTCATTTTTAAGGAGACTAGAAAGAATATTAAGGGCTACTGTGTGTTTGTTGTGTAGTCGTTGGTGAAATAAAGCAAGTTTGTGCGTGCCTGTGTGTGTGTGTGTGTGTGTGTGTGTTGGGTTTGCAGGCATGCAAAAGGGCCTGCGTTCAGATTTCGACATGGCATATGAGAGGGGCCGGATTTCTGTGTCTGCCGAGGATGGAACACCCACAGCACCCACGTTTACACGGGTTAGACACACACACACACACACACACACACACACACACACACACTGCAAATGGCTTAGTCACTCCAGTAATACCAACACAGTATAGGGCTACAGGGTTCGAAATATTTGAATTTTTTGTTTTAATGTATACAGTGCCCACCATTAATATTGGCACCCTTGGTAAATATGAGCAAAGAAGGCTGTGAAAAATTGTCTTTATTGTTTAAACTTTTGATCTTTTGTTCAAAAAAAATTCACAAAAATACTCTGCTTTCATGAATATCAAACAATTGCAAAGACAAAACCGGTTTATCCAAAAAAAGAAACTTCTTTGTTAAATATTTTTCACAGCCTTCTTTGCTCATATTCACCAAGGGTGCCAATATTACTGAAGGGCACTGTATATACAATAGGAAAACCTACAGCACATTCTTTGTTTTGTTGAGAAACACACAAGTCAGTAAGTTTCAAACATATTTATTCATCAGCAAAACAACCCCCCACTCACACACTCTCTCTCACACACACCCTAAAGCTCACATCTGACACTGCTTATAGTTTCTGAAAATGTGCACCCTTTAAAAATACAAAAACAGTCTCTAAGGGTCATCGGAAGTCTTTAAAAGAAGCATGTTTATGAACCCTAAATACTGTATATTTCGAGTACGTGCCTAGTTCTATTAGATTTCATCAGAAATCACGTTAAATAACGAGATGTTTATCTGCGTTTCTGACTAGTGATGTGTTTTGTGTGTGTGTCAGGAGCAGCGAGAGAGAAGAGTAACAGTAGATGAGGTGCCGTCGGGCGTGTACCTGTACCCCGAGGAGGAAGTGAGCACAGAGAACGTTTACGGCCCGTTGCCAGGACGATCCAGCGCCACCCTGTTCGAGGAGGCTCAGAAGGAGTTTCTGAAACTAATGAAAATCGAGGTATAGCGATGTTTATGTACTGCCTTAGGATCAGAATCAACACACACACACACACACACACACACACACACACACACACAGATAATTTCCAGTTTCAGCGTATTCACAATATAACATTTGTGTCGTTTTCTGTTCTGTTGCTCAGTTGACTACGGTTCACTCTGCGCCCACACTCATTCTTTATCCTTTGTTCTTTATCCTTTCTTTATCAGGACGCTGCACTGCTGAATGGACGAGTGACCTTGCATCATGCCAAAGCAGGCGCTGTCCTGGCCAGACAGGGAGACCAGGTACGCCGAATCCTCCACATCCTTCCATCTTTCTCTCCATCCTTCATCCTTCTCTCATGCATATTGTAGTGTAAGAAAAAAATGAAGAGGACCTCAAAGAAGAATAACTTTATTCCAGCGTGGCACTGACAAACTACATGAAGCACTTCGGGTTCGTCGGAGTCAAAGTGAACCCCGAACGATATCCACACAGATATTTCATACTGTGTTTTCTGTATGTAATGTAAATAAAGTTGCATCCTATATGTAAATTAAGGATAGCATTTGATACGGATGGTGTTACAGGTGTGACCCCAAATGATAACGATATGATTGCTCACATATACAGTAGAGCACAGTGAAATTCTTTTCTTGGCATACCGAGCGCAGGATCAGCCATGATATGGCGCCCCTGGAGCAGAGAGGATTAAGGGCCTTGCTCAAGGGCCCAACAGTGGCAGCTTGGCAGTGCTGGGGCTTGAACGCCCCGACCTTCTGATCAGTAACCCAGACCCTTAACCGCTAAGCCACCACTGCCCTTGAGGTGGTACCACTGTTGAGGCGGTAGACCTATCGAGACAGATGTCTTTCTGAATGCTAATTATGCTCATGTAGCCCTGTGTTCAGGGATGGTTCTTGATGCCGCTCCCGTGCTATAACTGTGTGAATGTCACTTTAGATCGTATTATACACATATTTCTGAGACTGAGCAAAATCGTCCCTTTGATAATTCTGCCTTTTTGGGGAACAAGCTTCTCCTAACACAGTTCGGGGTGGACTCTGCTGAGAGGCCGTCTGTAATTTCTTACAGTAGCCTTAAACCTTTAAGTCCTGTTCCAATTCTATAACCCATCAACACAGTTGGTTTGAACGTGATACTTTATTATTAATCATCTCATATGTAAGCTGAAACTGAACCGTATGTTAATTGTTCCTCTATAATTAGCATGGATGTGTAGGTGAACAGAGTGTAAATAACATTATAATTATTTACCATGAAGATAATAATAATGTAATTATAATTGAATTGATTGAATTTAAAATTAGGCCTGTAACGAGAATGACTGTATCGACTTATCGTACGATATATGGACATTGATCTTGATGGTTTTTTGCTGACCTCGTCATTGCGTGTTTGTTTACATAAGAATAGAATGTCACTCTCGTCCACTCTATGGATGTCAAATTCAAAATTCCAATATTTGTCGAATGTAAGATTAAAAATGCACAGTCGAATGCAAATACTGTGTAACTGTTTGAATGTAAGATCAAAAATCTAGAAAGAATAGTTGTAGTGTTTCAAATCATCCAGTCGTAGTCGATAATGTCGGGGATCGACTCTGCGTAAGACTAAGCTGCGTGAGCTGAAGATGAACAATGAATGAAGAGCAGTAAACTGAAGCGCTTTACTAGCGGGTTAATGAACTCACCCCGACGCATCCTATACACGTATGAGATTAATCAGACATTTACAGGCCATTCTACAGACCCGCTGTCCCACAACCAAAAAACACATTTAAAAAGCATTTAAGTATTCAAAACTTGGATGTTTACTAAGATCCTTCTATTATCTTTCGAAACCCACAATAATGTTTAAAATAGTAGTAAGCTTTATATATATATATATATATATATCTCTATCTCATCATTTATTGGGTATTTTCAATCGTGAGGTGGCTGTCCTGAACCCTAACCCCTAAAATTTCAACTTATGGAAATGATATTGAAATAATTTTCTCATTTTATTCCATTGTTGTTTTTAAAATTTTATATATATATATATATATATATATATATATATATATATATATATATATAGAATTTGTTTTTGTTTTTTTAAAGTGAAGTTCAAGTTTATTTATTTGATATTTTCTTTGTAAATCATGAAATTTTATGTAAAAAAAAAAAAAAAAAAAGTGTCCCGCATTTCCATAGTCCATTGGCTGAGCCTGATTTTAACCACACCCCTACATTTCTGATCAGGAAATATTCCGGTGTCCCTCGCTGTCATAGCTACATGGTGAGGAGATAGGTCCCATCATTTTGAGGTGAATGTGTTTAAAAAGTTTAAGGAACGTCTCTACCAAACATTTTTGTTCTGCAATTAAGCAAACGTTTTTTGGATGTTATTCTGTAAAATGTAGTTTTTATGTATGTAGAACGGTTCAGAACGGTGCTATCTTTGAGCTAGGCCTCAAAAATATCTGAAATTATCACTACTAAATCAGTCACGACCGAAACCCGTGGTGAAGTCTCAGCCAGCGGACTAAAACCTTTACTGTTTCGGTGGAGACACGAAAATGCGGGACACATTGGACGGCGGTTTAGAGCGGCCCATACGCAACATTGACCTAATATTACAACTTTCTTCTGCGCAAAATGACACGAATATACTTAAGTAACGCTGTGTGTAATTCACGTGAATGCGCTCTTTCCATAACGACACACTAAAACACAGACAACGAATAACTAAAACATAAAGACTTCAATATTGTATTCTGTGTATTCTTAAGAATTTGAAGTTCATTCGTCTCTGAAAGGGTGTACTTGCATTGTTATGCTATTACATTATCGTTATACATATATCAGTGGCATAAAATGGTCTTAAAATGACAATAATATCGTTTGTCGCAATTATTTCTGTGACATGTCCAACGAAAGTAGATATCGTGACGGGTCTAAACGGTGTCTCATTTTCCTCTCTGTCAGGACGTGAGTCTTCATTTCGTGTTGTCCGGCTGCCTGCACGTGTATCAGCGTATGATTGACAAGCAGGAGGACGTGTGCCTGTTCGTGACGCAGCCGGGTGAGATGGTGGGTCAGCTGGCCGTACTGACCGGAGAGCCGCTCATCTTCACCGTCCGCGCGCTCCGCGACTGCACCTTCCTCAGGATCTCCAAATCTGATTTCTATGAGTGAGTCAGATCCAATATATTATGAGTTTTCACTTATTCCACAGCACTCGATTTTTTTTATTTAGATTGGTCAGAAGGTGTTGGTTATTATTTTTATTCAATTGAAGTGTGATTGTTGCTATGGATACAGTGATACAGTGACAGCGTGACACTTTGTAACAGTCGGAGATAAAGCTGTAACTTTAAGATTTCCGACACAGGAGTGTTTTCATGATGGGGGGGAAAAAAGAGGATGGTAAGGTGCTTCTATAACATAAGTGATAACTGGAACAAACCACCCTGTCGTTGATTATTTTCCTCTGAAAGTGTTTTATTCCTTACATAATACACATACGTCTTAAAAATTGTTGTCATTTTTCATCACAGCTTCCAAAAGACTACTTTCTTAGCATAAGTATTAAAAACTAGTGTATGTTACACGCTGTGTTTCACTGTGCTGAATGGGCTTGTGCGTTCTCCGTGTCTTTGTGTAGGATCATGAGGGAGCAGCCCAGTGTGGTCCTGAGTGCAGCTCACACTGTGGCCATGCGTATGTCTCCATTTGTAAGGCAGATGGACTTCGCCATCGACTGGATGGCTGTGGAGGCCGGACGTGCTCTCTACAGGTGCTTCAATACTGAATTTAGAAACATGTCCTGAATGAAGCTGAGCTGTTTGTTTGTTTGTTTGTTTGTTTATTTATTTTTTTTACACATGATGTGCTTTCTTTTTCTTTAGGCAGGACGATCAGTCTGATTGTACCTACATCGTGCTGAACGGTCGTCTGCGCTCCGTCATCCGGAAGGCGAACGGAAAGAAGGAGCTGGTAGGGGAGTACGGTAGAGGAGATCTCATCGGGGTGGTGAGTTCATTCAATTAAAAAAAAAGTGGACTTTCTCCATTGTGTCTTCATTGTATAATCCTACACTTACTTATCGCATCTGTTCTGGAATTGCGCCAAGATTTCACTGAGGTCATCTCATACACTGACAAAGTAATCATCTTAAAAGAGAGCTGAAATTGCACAGTCTAAAGCCAGCTTAATAAAAAAGCATTTAACTAAAACGGATCTAGGAGGGGAAATTTTTTTTATCTTGAAACGATGGATAGAGAAATGCTGAATGTTTCTAACTTATGACCAAAAATCATTTTTTCCCTGTTCATATTATGGGTCATGTTCGGATATGTTTTTTTTCCCCACCAGCTTCTGTGTATCTGATTTTCAGGTCGAGGCTTTGACCAGGCAGCCACGGGCAACAACGGTTCACGCAGTCCGAGACACGGAACTGGTGAAACTTCCAGAAGGAACACTAAACAACATTAAGAGACGTTATCCTCAGGTACAGCACACACACTTCACATGTAAATATAATCCTTAATGCGATCTGAATGGATTCATGTGTTCACGTCTGAACGTAGGTTGTTACTCGGCTGATCCATTTGTTGGGCCAGAAGATCCTAGGAAACCTTCAGCAGCCCCGTGGACCTTTCTCAGGTCAATACACATGTTCATCATGCTAACCTCTAAATGCTAAAAGTAGTACATAGTATGAAACCAAGAACCGTTTCTTCTTCTTATCCTTACCAAGAAAGTGTCTGTATTTGTGTGAATACCATCTCTCTACAGGTTCAGCTCTGGGTTTGCCCAGCATGCCATCCAGCCCTGATGTCACCAACCCAGCCAGTAACCTCTCCACTGTGGCTGTGCTTCCTGTTTGCGACGAAGTGCCAATCAATGCCTTTAACCTGGAGCTCAGTCACGCTCTCAGTGCCATAGGTACCAACTGCTTAGCTTTCGCATGCTTATTAGCATTAATATATGACTAGCGCTAGCCCATGTCTTTGCTGGTGTAGGATACTCCAGGGTATGGACTCAAGTGGCGGTTTCCATGACTCTAACTCTATATCCTCTTGAATTCAGGCTAGATCGTTTAGGATCAAGGTTATTAAACGTGCTATTTCAGTAATGTCAATCTGTATATTGAATACATAAGTTGTGTTTCACAGAAAAATATATTGACTTAAATACTTTGTGGAATTGACAAGGACATGCCTTATTCAAGTTGATTTTTCAGAGATTTTTAGAACAGTTGGATATTTATGACTTTTCGTTTTTAAATAAAGATTTGGGCTTAAACATTGGACCTTGATTACAATATGCATCATGCTACGATTCTTTAAAAAAATGTATGTATTTATTTTTTATTTTTTTTAGGACCCACTTTGCTTCTAACGAGTGATATTATCAAAGAGAGACTTGGAGCTTCTGCTTTAGATAGGTAAGAGACAGATCAAGAGACAGTAAGGAGTAAAACGCAACAGGGCAACGTGTTATAGGAAATAAAATCAAAGGCAGGGTAGTAGGATGTGTTGTCACACCAAGGTTGATTATTTTCCTATAACAGCATGTCCCAGAGTGTTTTATTCCTCTTATACCAAAGCAGTTTGCCAATGATTATATTTCTTTTTATTAAGGAAAGTCAACATCAGATCCATTTTTATCCATTTTGTGTTGTGGAAAGCTTCACCGTATCCAAAATACACGCTTTTCTTTGTTAAATAACAACACGTTTTTAATACATTTCTTATTAGTCTTAGATTATTTTGGAGCATCTGTCATGCAAGTCCAGCGTTAAGCACGTTAATATAAACCTGTGCTTTTCCGTGCAGCCAGCGCTACTCTGCGAGCTGCTGCTCTCTGAGAGAAAATTAATCCGCACCTAAAAAAAGCGAGATTTCTACAGCGCTGATGTATAAATGATTAAAAGACAGACCTTAGACATTGTAATGTTCTTTATCTGCATCTGTCTCTTTCCCAGCATTCATGAGTACAGGTTATCAGGCTGGTTGGCCCAGCAGGAGGACATCAATCGTATAGTTCTGTATCAGACAGACAGCACGATGACTCCCTGGACCCAGCGCTGCATCAGACAAGCTGACTGCATCCTTATTGTTGGCCTCGGGGACCAGGAGCCCACTCTTGGACAGGTGCGTACTGTAGTGTGACCACATTTCTACACTTAACCGGTTGGCGTGCACATCTGGCTCTTACACCTGGTCCGACGTTTGTTTCTGTTCTTCACAGCTGGAGCAGATGTTGGAGAACACGGCAGTGCGGGCTCTGAAGCAGCTGGTCCTGCTGCACCGTGAAGACGGCCCAGGTCCCTCTAGAACCGTGGAGTGGCTGAACATGCGTAGCTGGTGTTCTGGTCATCTTCATCTCAAATGTCCGCGTAGAGTGTTCTCACGCAGGAGCCCCAGCAGACTGGTAATGTGCTTATGTAAATGTATTAATTGTGTAAATAATTTTTCGCAGAATGAGATATGTCAAAGTGAGAATGTCCGGGGCAAATTTCACTGTCGGAAATTTCATAATTTTTACGTGTGTGTATATATATGTGTGTGTGTGTGTGTGTGTGTGTGTGTGTCACAGAGGGAGATGTATGAGAAAGTGTTTGAGAAGACGGCAGACAGACACAGTGATTTTTCCCGTCTGGCCCGAGTCCTCACAGGAAACAGCATTGCTCTGGTACTAGGAGGAGGAGGAGCTAGGTGCGTAGTATCACAGTAGTTTTTGTGAGCCTCTGTCTTTTCCTAGAATCCCCTGTGGATCATGAGCAGCTCCATGTGTATTGGACATTACATTTCTTATCACTAGTTTTGTTGTTCTGAATCTGTTGGTCACAACTGCGTATTATCATAGGGGCTGCTCGCATGTGGGCGTGATCAAAGCCATGGAGGAGGCGGGGATTCCTATCGATTTAGTGGGTGGGACTTCTATCGGCTCTTTCATCGGTGCATTGTACGCGGAGGAGAGGAGTGCTGTTCGTGTGAAGCAGCGAGCGAGAGAGTGGTCAAAGGTATATGTAATGGCTGTATTTCCCTTAATAGTTAGCGTGGGGAAGGGAGATTAGCACAAGATCAGCTTTACAATGTGTCTACTGTGGTGTAAATTAGGCAGATTTACCCAGATAACTACCCATGAAAGCATAAGTTCTCTGCTTTGTTAACATTGATATGTATCCCCAGGCGATGAACTCCGTGTTTAAAACTGTGCTAGATCTAACCTATCCCATCACCTCCATGTTCTCTGGCTCCGCCTTCAACACCAGCATTTCCAACGTGTTTGAAGACAAGCAAGTTGAGGTGAGACGGCCGAAAACATTAACTTTTGCTGAACTCTTCTTTCTTTTTATTAACTTTTTTTGTTTTATTGTTTAATGTTTATTGTTGCTTCAGCCCAGCATCAGTACTGGTCAACTTTTCGAACAAAGGGAAACTTTTCGAACGAAAAACTACCTAACTAGATAGTTTGTTAATGTCAGTATTTTCTTACACCGTTTACCTACCATGCAAATTTGTGTGGAAAATTGTTTGTTTATGATTCTGGTTTTGATTATAGACAAGTTTTCCTCCATGTTTTTTTTGTTTTTGTTGGTGGAGTCTATTTAGACATGATTTAAATTTTAAAAATATCACACTAACTTTAGCATGATATTCTGAATCATGAAGCGCAGTTGAGATCATAAGTGTACATACGCCTGGCCGAATCTGCAAAATGTTAATCATTTTAAAATTATTTTTAAATTTTTAAATAGAGATCATCAATAAATTGTGGTCTTTATTTAGTTCTGACCTGAATAAGCTATATAAGCTACATATAGTCCACAAGACACAATACTAACTGAATTTACACAAGTTCACAAGTTCACACACACTTGATTCTTAACACTGTGTGTCGTTACCTGGATGATCAACGACTGTTTTTATACTGTTGTTTTTTAAGTTGTTCACGAGTCCCTTGTTTGTCCTGAGCAGATAAACTGCCCACATAGCGGTCCTTCACATTCTATTTGACATATTTGACTCCAGCAGTGACTGTATGATGTTGAGCTCCATCTTTTCACACTGAGGACAACTGAGGGACTCGTACACGACTATTACAAAAGATGCAAACATTCACTGATGCTCAAGAAGGCAACACGTTAAATTAAGAGCCAGGGGGGTGTAAACTTTTGAACAGGATGATCGGTGTAAATTGTTATTATATAAAACCCCAAACCTGATTATTTTCCAATAACGGCATATCCTCCTTTGTTAGTCCTCTTATACCACATACATTTCCCAAAGATTTTTGGGATTTTTATTGTATTTGATCTATTTTTAGTTCAAATTAAACATAAAGTTGCGGAAAGGTCGCAAAACAAGTTAGTTCCTCATACCACTTGTGTTATAGCAGCTGCAAACAGTCTTTCACAGCCTCTCTTTTTTTAAATTTTCTTTCTTTTTGTCATGTTAACAAGGAAATTCAAAGCACAAAGACCAACGGTATAAAAAAAAAAATCTTCCTCCGAGTAACTTTTCTAAGCTTTCAGTTGTTAAATGACAGCTGTTTTTTTTTTTTTTTTTGGTTACTTTTGTTGTTAGGCTTAAATTACATGAGAGTCCACAACACAGTCCCTGTGAATGAGTTGTTACTATAGAAAAGATCATGTATTAGGGCACGCACGTTAGTATAAACATGTAATTTACCTTGCAGTCTGTCAGAGCCACGGTGTTATAGAAAAGTAATTACCATTGCCTCATCAGAATTTAACAGCAGAAATGAATGGTTCATGTAAAAGCGTTGTTGTAATTTGGCTAGTATGAATTTCATGATCTCTTTGTATTTCATATTTATGCATTATTGCAGGACTTGTGGCTGCCTTATTTCAACGTGACCACCGACATCACAGCATCTTCAATGCGGGTACATAAAGATGGTGAGTTGAGACCGAGCTTAAGGCTTTCCGGTTCACCTGTCAGTCATGTCCTAACTTTGTACTGGTAATAATACAGTATGCGTAAAACAGAACGTGAAATCCCAATAGGTTCAGTATTATCTGTAAATGTACTGTGAGACTATACACGTTTTCAGAATCTGCATTTTACAGGAATTAAGAACTAATGTTCTGGAAAGACTGATATGTTTAATATTTTTCACTTTATTCCAATAACTAACTGAATGTAGAGTACAGGAGCAACTGTCTGTCTGAATGTGTTAAAGATAAAATAATCAGACACTCCTTAGGAATAATGGTTTTTGAATTTTCTTAATAAATGTTGAGTGCATTATTAATGCCTTGCAACTACTTCAGTCATATATAATATGGGAAGGGTCAGTGCTGCATGTTCTTAGACTGTGTTATTGGCCGACGGGGGTTTACGTAAAGATAGTGGATGTGCTGTTATTACACTGTGAGATCTGGAGAATGGTCATTCCGTCATGCTTATCTTCCCATCCATCTTACTGAAATCTTAATGCATCGACTGCCTTGATTCTACCTACTAACTGCTTTATGACCTTGGGATGATGGACCACTGCTATATTCCCAAATCCAATTATGAATATATGAACCTTAATGTTAATGCTTTTATTGTAGAATAAATTGCTAATGTATAAAAGGTGATAAAACCCTTTTAAAATCTTGTGTAAATGTGATTTTCCAGCTTGATGTGTGGATTTTGGGATTGTACATGGTCATTCAGTCTCACTAGTTTTTCCTCTCTGGCTTGTGGGGCTGCATGACATGCTTGGCATGACTAATATAAATCCAAAACTTGTCCTTCGGTCTCTTCTCTTTCTCTCCTTCTTACTTTTTTGTTGATCTTCACCTTTTTTTGGTCATTTCGTTCCGTCTATACTTTTCTAGCACATTACATATCCGTTTCCTACCCACTTTTATCCATTTTACCCATGTGCTTTCATCGGGTGTTCACCATACTCGAGCTCAATATGATCCTCAATATGTTCGTTTCCATAGCGTTGTCACATCTGTTAATTAGCCATCATTAGGTGTAGAGGCTGCATTAGTGCTTCTTTTGCTAGTAGGGCTGTAGAGAAAGCTGTTCCCGCTGTGTCCTCGTCACACATCATTTTTGGACCTGCTCTTGTAGTGGTAGCGTCGCTCACAAAGCACTACTCCTAAGACATGACCACAGACGGATGGGGTCCATGGGTGAAGATTAAAGGTTCTCAAATTTTGTGGACAGTCTCTGCAGCACTATTTTGTCCTTGCAGTGTAGATCGAGTTGGACTCTATTACCAGGGCACGGTCATCCTCCAGGTGTTGAAGTCCATTGGTGCATTCTTTCCTTAGTGGCCATCTTGAGCCAATACAGTTATAAAATTAGGTGACAAATTCTAAAGAGGAGCTCCAATGAGCACACGGATGGTGTAATTTATTCTTTGTTAAAGTCTGATAGTTTCAAATTAAGCTATGTTGTAATTGTGTGATGTAGCCTGCAGTAGTAATGAAGAACATTTTAAAGAAATACTCTAGCATTTAAAAAATAAATAAATCTGTAGCTTGTAGAATCAGGCATTACCGTGGACAAGAATTTCACCACATTTTCCTCTACTGAGAAAAGTACAGAAAACTTGTTTACTCCAAGCTCACTTAGAATAGAAGTTTAGTCTATCTGTAAAGGTCGTAGAATAGGATAGACATGAGAGAAGGTCTTATCAAATCTCTTCTCATGTAGCTTTATCCAACATTTACACACTGGAGTAAAAATGAATTCCAGTCATTAAGCTTTCCAGACGGTTTTGTGGTATCCATGCACGATTAGACAAAACCTTCCGAGGCACTTCCGTGTTTATTTTGAGCTTCGTTGACCATGTTGCTAACGCATAAGTATAAATTCTATGGCTAAAAGTAGGCCCATCTCTGAAAGGCTGAATTACAATGACAGATTTCAAACTTACTTTCTAAGCATTCGTGGAAGTTTTCAGAATTCAACAACTGCCCTTAGACCTAGTGAGTTTTGGGTCTTTTATTGATTTTTCTCCCAGAGTGAATCTTGTCAAAATTTTTGTCTATGGTAATCACACATACTCTAAAATAATAGAGTAAGAAAGAGAGCAGGGAAAACCCTGGCGTATTCCTTTAAGAGAAAGCATTACTATGTTGCTTTATATTTTGGTCAGTTTGTGCAGTAGACTTGCTTTATCTCTCTCTGTCTCTCTCCCTTTACTTTCTCTTTCTCTCTTTCTTTCTTTTCTTCTTTCTCTCTTTCGTTCTTTCTTTCGTTCTTTCTCCCATCCCTTCTTCCCATTTGACTTGAATTGACTATCGTCTATAACAAGGCATTGCCGTGCGTTAACACCTGCAGTATTTTCACATAAATAACAGATGCACACCTTTTGTTAAGATATTAATGAAGACTCGTTTAGAAAATAGTTATAAACCTGTTCATTTTTGTTGTCATTGAAATTTTAGAAGTAAATTTATGAGAATCGTAGCTTAAAAAGTGATGTATGGGTTATGGAGAAATCACTCTTGGCAGTTTTCGAGCTCTTTTTTCTCACTTATTTGACCTGTCTATCAGTTCTTTTTATATTTAATTTATTTATCTCTTCTCCACTATATTTATCCTACATTTGTATTTCATTGCATGTCTGTCTTTATCTTTGTGCCTCTCTGCTTCACTCTTCTTATTCTTCTTTTAGTTATGGTTTCTCTCTCTCTCTCTCTCTCTCTCTCTCTCTCTCTCTCTCTCTCTCTCTCTCTCTCTCTCTCTAATGCGGTTTGTTTTGATTCCCTCTCCATCTTCATTTTTGCCAGGCTGTGTGTGGCGCTATGTTAGAGCCAGTGCCTCCTACACACCCTATTTACCTCCTCTCTGCGATCCCAAGGATGGCCACCTCCTCGTGGATGGTTGCTATGTAAACAATGTCCCAGGTCAGCGATAATATCCCCCTCCCACCTTCAAATCCCTACACCAACTTCCTCTAAACAAGAAGCCCTAAAAACAACCCACAACCTCTATGGCGACCGCTCACTCATCCCCTTGTTTTTGATACTAACCCAATATTGACCAGGTGGACATTGGGAACCCATGGCTTGGAAGGAAAGATTAAAGTGTCCAATATGAGACTGAGTAAGAAGCGAGTGACTCAGTGATATTAGCATTAATGTTTTAATAATTTGTGGTTTGGACCAAAGTTAAGGAATATAAGGAAAAATAAGGAATGGTTGGACCAAAGATGTTAACAGATTGCAATGACTGAAAGCTAATGGTCATCGTATCATTTTGCATTTCTCGTCAAGCCATTTCTTTAATACTAAATTTAAGAATAAATTCCATTTTAGTAACCCTTGTCAGTTTCCATAAGCAAGAACTGCATTGTCCCGCCTAAATTTCCGCTAAATTTACCAGGTACACCACTATACATGGTATGTTTGCATGCATTACACCTAACCTGCAAGCTTTGCACTTTTGCCTGTGATTATAACAAGCTTAATACAAGCTAGCATTGGAAGATTTTATACAAATTGTTGATCTTGACATGTCAGGGCAGTGTTTGTGAGTCTTCAGTATGTTTGAGTGTAGCTGTTTAAAAAAAAAAAAAAAAAAATGTGATTGAGTTTAGCTATTTTGCACAAAATATGCTCTTTCATATTCTTGAGTGCTGTTAGCTAATGATAGCTAGCCGGCTACGTATGTCTAAAGTTACCCTAGACTCTATCAGAAATGTTGTTATGATTAGTGTGAATGCACACATTGGCCAAAGTTCAAAAATTGTCACTGCAGTGGTTTTGGTGTATTTTTAATTGAACAGAAAGAGTGTAAAACAATCTGATTTGGTATTGAACAAGACATGGAAGTGTTATGTCATAAAATATAAGAGCCAATCATATTTGAATATGCAAATCTCAGGTGTTATTACACTACTTTTAAAAAAAGGGAAAGTGTTTTAAGTTTGGGCGTGTTTCCATTTTGCATATTCACAGATGTTAGAGTTTTGGATGAAGGTTTCTGATGTGTAAACAAATGTTAATGGAACGCCCATGTCAAGCAATTAAGTATCCATTATGGGGAAAAAAGTATGGTTTTTACGTTTAGGGTCGCATTGAAACAAATTGAGCTTTGGGCCATTTTTAAAAAATGAACTGTAAACATAATTTATATTTGGTATATGAAATTTGGTAACAGAGTATATGAAAAGTTTGGGCAGGTCATCACATCTGGTTATGTAGTCCAGTAATCACTATCAACTTTGCAAAGCATAGCTGGGGCAGCGGGAACCCCTGGTTGTTGTTTTATTTGTTCAACGTTCCTGTCTACCATTAAGAATGCTGATGTTTGTGCTTTCTTTGCTTGGATGCATCTAATTCTGCTTATCTTCCAGCTTCTGCGGTATGCTTCCTCTATGTAAGATTGCTGTATGTTTGTCTTGTGCAACCATGTTGTTTGCATGGTTGCGTTTGTGTGGGCAGTTTTATTGCTTTTACACTGTAATTGATATGGGCATTTAGTTCTTACACGATGCACTCTGGACCCTAAAGAGCAAATAAAGAAATGGTTCCTCAAATGTATGGCTACTTAACAGATGCAGTTCATACCTTACACTCCTTCTACTTGTATGAGAGTTATTTTGGCTCTGTCCCATGGTGCATGTTTTGCCCTTTATATTCACTCTGTGATCAGATCAAACCTGTCTGTGTAATTCTCTTTCTCTATGGTGCCCCATCTTTCCTTCCAACCCATGTTGCTACCACAACTCTCCTGCACCCTGCTGGTCGATCTCAGCACCGCAGGCCGAGACTGGCTGGCTGAACCTGACATGTTCCCTGAGACTGACTGTAAAACCCTGGCTCCTCAAAGCTCTCTGCTGGAATATTAGAGTGCAGATGCAAAGCATTGTCTACATGGCTACTAAATATAAGCGAATATAAAACCGTATAGAGTATGAATACAAATATAGATATACGCAGACCTCATATATCAACTGAGATTCACTCTTTAAATAATTTGGATTATTTTCCAATAACACGTCTTGAAGTGTTTTATTCCTCTTTATTAGTCCTGCTAACAATGTTATATTCATTAAAGATACTTTTTAAATCTGTTTATAGTTACAGTTAATTCGGTGGATTGTCTGCAAAACAAGTTAGTTCCTGTTCTCACTTAGCATAGCATAGAACAGCCTTACTTTACCTTATGAAGCCTTACCAAAATATTGCATAAATATTTCCTCACGGCAAAGTTTTTTTAAAACTCCATTTACATGGAGTGTACCAGTGTACGTTGGAATTATGCATTAATATATCCATTTTAGCTATTATAGAACTGAGAATTCATCACTGTTGTGGTGTATCTTAATATTTCCCTCAGAAATCCTGTCAAGTTATCTTATGTTAGCTAGACAGGAAGTAAGATTATGAACACGATATTAAAATCCTGTCAGGTTTGTTCATATTTACAGTAGCTGGCTTGTGTAAACTAGAGGTTAGACATTTAGGAGGGTAACTTAGGAATTGCCTGTGAAATCCTACCAGGTTAGCTTGCTTTAGTCAGCTGGCTACATTGGCTGTGATTATTATAACATTTATGAACATATCTGGAAAAAGTTCCTCAGAAATCCTGTCAGTTTAGCTAATGGTAGCTAGTTAGCCAGAGTTATCAGTAACATCTTTCAACAGTAATAAAGAAGACTTAAAATTACCTGAGTTCCTGTCAGATTAGCTCATCTTAGCTAGGGAGTTAGCGCAGAAAGTAAAATTATGAACAATTATGAATATGACCTTAAAATCTTCTCAGAAAAATAGATATCCTGTCAGGTTTGCTTAGAATAGCTGCTAACTAGCATTAGTAGTAAAGATTATAAACATTCATGAATGTATCTCAAATATTTCATCAACAATCCTGTCAGGTTAGCTAAAATCAGCTAATCATTTTTAAGCTTGTTAGCAAATCTGTCAGGAAATCTCATGTTCGCAAGATGACTAGCATTAGTCAGAATTATGAATGTTTATGAATATCTTGCTAACAAAAATCTAAGAACGTCCATATGCAAATACTGTATGATTGTCTGCTTATATCTACATAAATCTGTATAAATACATAATTTAAAATAAATAAACTCCATGTTGATTATGTGAGGCAGAGAGAGTTTGACAAAGTCTTTGTTTTTAAGTCAACGTCTTAACTGCTAACATGGCCTCAGTAATCACACATACACACACGAGGTGGGATTACCCATGGCTCCCACACACCATCCACGGGGTGCCCATCGTTGCGCCTTCCCCCCCTCTGGGCTGCGCATCGCTAACCTCCACTGCTGGCAACGTTTCCTGGACTTTTCCGTAGACATTAGTCGTTATTCCGAAGTTATTAAGAGGCTATATTCCTCCTCCCTCCCTCCCCCCGTGTGGCAGGCTCTCTGTGGCGCTATGTGCGGGCGAGCATGACCCTCTCCGGGTACCTGCCGCCCCTCTGCGACCCCAAAGATGGCAACCTGCTCATGGACGGCGGCTACATCAACAACCTACCAGGCAAGTAGAGCCTCGCACAGGGATGACCTCTATTAGCCGGGCCACTGGAAAGAAATGGGGCGGTCTGCTGATCCAATGAGTTGTGGGTTGTAAAAGGACTGGGCCCAGTTTCCCGCAAAACCTTTCTAGCCTTAACATCACCTGAACTGTTAGAGTTTTAAAATCTGATTGACTTCATGATTTTTATGATGACATTGGCGCTTTCATGGGTTCGGGAAACTCTGTCCATGTCTGGTTGTGGGTAAGTAGAGTGTGTGTGTGTGTGTGTGTGTGTGTGTGTGTGTGTCTGTCTGTGTGTGTGTGTGTGTGTTTGCCGTTTAAATAGAGGAATGAATGAGTGAATAGTACCATTTTTTTCTGTCTGAGCTTTCCAAAAATGTTCATATAATTCTGTTGGATATTGTGTATTTTGTAATCATTGCACAATGTAATTTTTGGAGAAAAAAAAACCCCCAGTTGTATTTGGCTGATTGTATGAAGTTTATGCTCTTTAGAGGCAACCTGAAATTTTCAAAAGTCTCTAAACATACAACATAAACAAAACACCAACGTCAATCATTCTCAGTCATTCTGTCTGGTTTATGATTGGGACAAAATCAAAAACGGGTTAATATCTTATTGTAATTAATTACATTATTATTATTATTACAAAACGAAACATGTCCTACATCAGACAGAATTAAATGTTACACACCAGATTAACAAAACCACAAAAAATCCATGTTGCATGTTGTGTGTGGCATTTCAATGTTTGATTTTCTTATTTCATACTGGGCATGAAAGACAATGAGACTGGGAAGGTCAGGACTGTGAAACCACAAGTCGTCAATATCTTGAGCTTAAGTTTTATGCTTCTTATAAAATGAGCGCAATACGAAGCAATCAGGTTGGATTTGAATCCGATTGCAGCATGCCGATTTGTTACCTAAATGCAGCTTTGGTAATGTTCCTCTGCGTCTTCTTTGTGCTTAACCTATCAGGCCTGATCAAAGTTTAACTAAGGCTTTAAATGGTTCTTGCCATGTCCCAGTATTTAGTCTCTCAGGCCCAAACACACATCAGTAAGCTGCATTAACCAGAATCTCTATGCATCAATATGTGTGTGTCTTGAAATTGGCATGAAATGTAATGAAAAGTATATGAACAAAGGTGTGTGTGCAGCTTTCTGGTGGTAGTTGCATGTTTGAATAAGAAGGTCAGAGGTATATCCTTGTCACAAAATAATAACCACAAAGTTTGCTATCCTCTTGCCGCCCCTCGGATATGTTTGTGTGTGTGTGATTGTAATGGCCCACAGCGGACATTGCACGCAATATCGGAGCCAAAACGGTCATCGCCATCGATGTGGGCAGCCAGGACGAAACCGACCTGTGTAACTATGGCGACAGCCTGTCTGGCTGGTGGTTGCTTTGGAAACGGATCAACCCGTGGGCGGAGAAAGTTAAGGTGAGGAGGAAGAGATGGAGAATCTCTAGTACTATCAAGTGCAAAATTCATTCATAGACCACGACTCACTCATGGTTTGATTGGCTGCATATATTTGATTCATTATTTATACATTTGGATTGTTCGAAGGATCTCAGGATGAGTGCGCCAGATGACTATCAGAGCAGCACTTTTTTTTTCCTCGTAGCAGTTTGATAAAACCAAACTGCAGAATGACTAATTGGGCAATTATACTGGTTATACTGGTTACTGATCCTTAGTGGAATTAGCTCAGCTCATAGATCATACATAGTGTAACGTTTTATGAGACCTGAATTGTAAACCCATAGCCAAACTGTATCCTTGTAGCTTTTTGAGCTGTTTTAATGCGATTAACAGGAGTAATCGTCTCTTGTGTTAGGTACCTGACATGGCTGAGATCCAGTCCCGACTGGCGTACGTGTCGTGCGTCCGGCAGCTGGAGGTGGTCAAAAAGAGTGGCTACTGCGAGTACATCCGGCCGCCCATCGACCGCTTCAAGACCATGGACTTTGGCAAATTTGACGAAATCTATGTGAGAGTTTCTTTCAGGCACTGCACTATATTTTGCCTCACTTGATTGCCAAAAGTATGTGGACACCTGACCATCACACTCCTGTGTGGTTCTTCTCCAAACTGTTGCCACGAGGTTGGAAACATACAATTGTATAGAATGTCTTTGGATGCTGTAGCATTACATTTTCCCTTCACTGGAAATAAGAGGTCCAAACCTGTTCCAGCATGACGGGGTCCCTCTGCACAAAGCGAGCTCCATGAGCTCCAACATCAGTGTCTGACCTCACTAATGCGCTTGTGATTGAATGGGCAAATCCCCACAGCCACACTCCAAAATCTAGTGGGAAGCCTTCACAGAAGAGTGGAGTTTATTATAACACCAAAGGGGGACTAAATCTGCAACAAGATGTTCAACAAGCACGTAAACAAAGCCGAGCTGATTGAATTGTTTGCACCAGCAGATGAATAAAGTCACCCAACATCAATCAGTACGTTTACATGGACAACAATAATCCGATATTAACCCGATTAAGACGATACTCTGATTAAGAAACTAGCATGTAAACAGCGATTATTAATGAGCTTAATCCGATTAAAGTCATACTCGAAGTAAACACAAATGGAATTAAGACGTGTGGAGTATTCCTGTTTTAGTCGCATTATCGACGTGTATTACAGACATGTACACACCTTAATCACACTATTAACGTCGTGTGGGAGTTTTCACCGCATTTTGCGACAGGACACGTACACACACGGCAGTGCTCAACCGTTTGACAGCAAACAAGAGAGCACGGCTGCGTCCCAAGCCGCATATTTTCCTACTATATAGTAGGAGAAATACTATTTGCACGTACAGCATGACAAATAAATAACTACACTTGAAGCTTCTGTAAAATTTTAACTGAAACACCCCAAACTGTATACGGTACCATAACAAAGACGAACTGTATGTTGATACGTGAAATTAAGGAGGGAACGTCGGACGGCGTGGCGCAGGGATGTAATGACGTGTGACGTTAATCGATCTATGTTCTATAACATGTAAAACATGAACATGAAAGGAATATTCTAAAAGCGACTCATGTAACACCTTAATCACAATATTGTCTTATTCAGAATAAGGTCAGTAATTAGATTACTGCTGTCCATGTAAACGTAGTCACTGTGAACGACTGGAGAGCATGCCATGACGCATGAAACTGTGATTGATAATCAGGGTTATTCCACCAAATATTGATTTCTGAACTCTTCTTAAGTTAAAACCTTAGGATTGCGTTGTTTAAAAATGAATATGAACTTATTTTCTTCGCATTATTTGAGGTCTGACAACACTGCATTATTTTTTTGGTTATTTTGACCAGCTGATCTAAATGACAATATTTTTATTTGGAATTTGGGAGAATTTGTCGTCAGTAGTTTATAGAATAAAACAAAAAATTGTCATTTTACCCTAAACACATACCTATAAATAGCAAAACCAGAGGTTAGGTGTCCACATACGTTTGTGGCCATATAGTGCATTTCAAAGTTAGCTTTCATAAAGGGCTTTTATTTATTTATTAATCCCCCCCCACCCCAAATGAGCAATTAGCCAAGACAGAATAATTTAGGTATCAGATGTCAGGTGTCGAGCCTGTTTTTAGTTCTGCAAAATCCTTTTTTCCATGTCTATATTTCCATATTCTATATCTTTATGTCTATATAATGCACAGAAACAAGTTTATTTCACATGATGAAGAACTTGACATGGTCTGAGATTGATTAGTTTACATAAAGACTGTTACCCTCATAGCTCTTGTAATAATATACAGCATCGTAATACACTTACACGTTTTTCATGTGCAGGAAATCGGCTACCAACACGGGAAACTGTTGTTTACCGGCTGGGCACGTGGTGACATCATAGAGAACATGCTGAAAGATCACCGCTCGGCCGACTACACCGACAGCAAGAAGACAGACGTGAGTCACCATGTTTGGCAGGAAGAACTAATTCTGGACCAGTACTCTACAACACTTGATCCAAAGGGGTCTAAATCCGTGATTTTCTTTAACTCCGTTTTCTCCCAGTTTGGTCCCAGTTAATTCCCTCCCCTGATACCTGGTAAGGCTAACAGGTTCTTCCTCTGAGACACGTGAAGCCACTGAACCTTTTCAAACTGCTGTTTATTCTAAGTCCCAGTGCAGCTGTGCACTACAGAAAAGCACTACCTGTGCTCTTCATGCAACGTGTTTAGCTACATAATCATTTTCTTTGTTGTATTGTAGAGCTGCACATGTCCCAGTGCAGACTTCACAGACCTGGCTGAGATCGTGTCCAGGATTGAGCCGGTGCAGAGCTACGTGGCCGCAGACGGTAAATTTCACCGTTTTCAGTGCGATCAAATGTCATTCGCTTGGTTATAAGTAAAGTGCTGTTATAACATCATATATCTCACACTGTATTCTGGCCAGGTTAAAGTACTTAAAGACATGGTTAATGGTTGTGTGTGTGTGTGTGTGTGTGTGTGTGTGTGTGTGTAGCGGAGGAGTCAGATGGACTGACAGAGTACGAGGAAGACGGGATGGACACAGTGAGAGAAGAGGAAGGTGAGGAAGAGGAGGACGAAGCCGATGACCCTGAAGACCACTCACCTGGAGATTGGGGAGCAAATGACATTTTTCAGTCGGTGAGTTTATGCACACGCACACACACATACACACAATGTAAAAGTAGTACCAGACTGTAGTTTAAATAACGATTAAAATCATCTGCATTTTAACCTAAATCCACAAAATCTCATCTGAATTCATTTAAAGAACATATTAGTCTTGCTTTTTTATTTATCCATGTTATTTGCCCATACTGTGTGTGTGTGTGTGTGTGTGTGTGTGTGTGTGTGTGTGTGTGTGTATGCGCGCGTGTGTGCGCGTGTGTGCAGGATGAAGAGAAATCGGTCCGTCAGCGGAGGAAGAACCCCAGCGAGTCCAACACATGCTCCGAGCTTTCCGACTGCTGACCAGAAGTGACATGGCGTCTTCCTTTTCCAAGGATGGACGAGTAGTGGCGTCCCTCCGTATCCGACTGAGAGGAAAGGAGAGGAGTCGAGGAGGAAGATGGACAACCAAAGATACCACTGAAGCCAACCCGAGCAAAAAATGATGGCTTGAGCTGCTCTGGGTGTGTGGTGGGAAAACACACAAAGAAAAACAAACTATCACACTGAGCATCATGGGAGTTGAGCATTAAAGGGATCTAGCTCTCTGATCTACCATACGTATTTTATTTTTTGTTTTCACCCATAGAGAAAAGCTTTGGTTAATGGCCCGTATAAACTGTGTGACTGGGTGACATCTGTTTGTCCTGGTATGAGGAACTGTAAGTGTCTGGACAGAGATGGATGTGTGAGTATGAGTTTGTTGTGAAGAGCTCACAGAGGTAAGAAACACTCAGAGTGCTGCTAGAACCAACTAGATTACAGCGGATAGAACGCTTCAGAATGTCGTGGTGGAGAAACGAGGAACAGACAAGTATGTATAATACTAACATAGAAAGACAGCTTTAAAAGTGCACTAGGCAAAATTAAGGTTCCCTAGACTGACATTATTGAATGGATTCAGTGAACGTAAGTAGCACACTTATTAACTTTTTTATTTATTTAAGCTAAACAATAAAGTGTTCACACCATCAACGGTTCAAATTAAAGATCAACATTAACAATGATCAACACGAGCAGCACCTTAATGAACGTGTTTTGGTTGTTAACTGGAAAAATGAAACATTTTTAACATTTAATAATAAAATGGGGACTTAAAATCGATCTTTTATTAGCAACATGCTATAATTAAAATTTTGCTCATTCATGTCGACTTATTTTTATTCACGAGTTGAACATTAGTCAGTGTAGTTGGATTAAATGAACATTTAAACCGACATCAGTCTACTTTGTTAATATTATTTATAATTTATTAATGCTGGAGTTAATATTAATAAGTAATAATGTAAGATAATGCAAGACACTACAGGTGAATAGGGTAATTTTTTTTTAAACAATAGATAGGACAATTTTTGCCAGTCGATTGTTGATATTCTCATGAGGGTTTTCTTTTGTATTGGAACTTTTTCAAAAATTGACAATGATTTTTTTTTTTAAATCTCAAAGAATCTCGTTAGAATTTATATATTTGATTTTTTTTTTTTTTACAGAAAAGCTTTTTTATTTAATGAGTAAATGCTATGCACTGTTAATATATTGTGTGATCTAGCTTAAGCCTTTCTTAAAGCTGCTAGGTTTTGGGGAATGTGATCATGGTGTTTGCAAGTGGAGGAAAAACAGTCAAATAAGCATTTTTTCATTGAGTTTTGATATTTTTATTGCTACAGTTTAAGAGATGGTGTGTTAAGTTACAATATATAAAAAAATTATAAGATGGATTGTGAAAAATTGTATTTTTTATTTATTTATTTTTTTAAATCTGTAGTGTCTTGCTTTAATAGGGGAACCTTAATATACCTTAAAGCATTAACGTGAAAACTGGACCTAATGCCTGCAGGTATTCATTTAGCTTGTACTAGGACATGAAAATGTTTTTGGATTATGCAGCAGTCAGAGTGAAATGACTGGTGGGTCTTATATAATTTCGATGAGTCATGTGGGCTGCAAATTACAAAACAAGATAGACCTCTAAATATTACTTTAGTAAAACAATGAAAAGTGATAAATATAAGTGTGTAAAATGAAATGTAGGAGTGTTGCAGGTTTTTTTGTGCCCAAGGTATGTAACAAGGAATGAAAAGGGTGTACGGGTGAAGTTTAGCTGCTTTGTGTGTCCAAAAACTTTTCATTATTGTACAATTCATTAATTATTCATGCAAAAATGTCAGCAGGTTCAGCTGGTTTTTCAGTAGTTAGAAATCCTGTTCGTCTCAGAGATTTCACTCGCTCATTTTAACAACTACAGATTCAAAATTCATGTTTCTTATATTTCAGTTTTACCTGCTGAAACCAGTTTTTGTTCTTATATTCAAGCTGCCAATTATTTTGTATTTATTTGTTTTACCATTGACTTAAAAAAAAAAACATTTTACTCATTGAAACAAAATGAAATGGTTGTAGTGAAGTAATTCTACAATGATAGATTATAGTTTCCTTATGTATATTGCTTTAGCATTTTGCACTGATTAAGAAAATAATTTATTAATTGAAACTTTTTTGCATTACTATAAAAACTGATGTAATGGATGACTCCTGAAAGTTGCTAAAAAATAAATACTAATTAATGCTAAAGTGTCTAAATCCTTGCTCTCACCACTAAAACAACCTGAGCTTCCTTTTAATGGGAGAATTAAAAGATGAAAATCACACTTTGTTTAAAGTGTGTTGGGAATGTGAAATAGGTCGGTGTGTGTAAGATGTGTTGACGATTAAGAAAAAAGAAAAAAAAAAAAAGAATACAAATATGGGCGATTGGGTTTAATTCTAGCCGTCAAATCGATCTGAAAGGTCAGTTAGCTGGTTTAGAAGTGCTGAAGAGGAAAAGTGACAGAGGAAGAAAGCAGAGAAAATTGTTAGCGCTGCGGTCAGGATATAAGATTAATTTACAGAAAAGCCAACTTGTGCCAGCTGAATACATTTAACTTATTTTTTTAAAAATAAAAATACACAACCATTTTAATATTTGGGAATTTGGATTAACCATAAGCTTGAAAAAAATCAATAAGAACACAACAACAGTTTTGTAAGTTTTTTGGATTTATTTGTTTTAAGTTCTTAAATGTTTTTTCTCAAAAAAATCCTGAGGTATTCACAAAATAATGGCATTGAATTCATTTGAAATAGTGACAAAATGAGACTAAAAGGGATATAAATGGGGGGGTGGGGTGGAGTGGGGGGACGGAGAGAAAAACAAAAGCATGGATAATGCTGTAATGGGGCGTTTTTGTTGTTTTTTTTGTTCCATAAAGAGGGCTGTGTGAAATTTCAGATTTCTATTATTTATTACAGCACTTGTGTTAAGTAAAACCAAAGAAAGTAAATCCCATCAGACAAGAGAATTCTCTTACTTTTCTAGAGTAGAAGAATAAAGCGGCCTAATTACAGCTGTTGGCACCAAAAAAAAAAAAAAAAAACCCTAAAGGTTCTACAGGTTTGTGATGATCACTGACACGCCCTATTAAAGACAGCAGACTGAATCTGAGTCTGAGCTGGAATTCAGATGGAAATTTTGATATTAAAATGATACATTCCATTAGTCTGAAAGCAACAGCAGCTCGGAACGGTGACATTTAACTCTATACAGCATGAAGGAACCTAATAATGACAAAAGTACACACATGGGATAACATCATTGTCTAGAAACACGTTTTTTTTCTTTTAAAAAATCTCAAATTACAGGGTAAAAACCAGGTGACGAATATGTCGCTCGGCTTCAAAAGAAAAGACACACCTTTGACATGACGTTTCTAAAAGAAGTCGAATTTCCACAACAGCATACGCTGTCTTCTGTCAGAACACCATGATGTCTTTGTTCAATTTGGCGTGAGATTAACCCCTGAAGATATTCACCGTACAACACAGCAACCGTGAGAAACGTTTTGGTTTTCTAAACGTATAAAATACTAACCCAATCCGTCCGCCACTCGCACGCAAAATATTACGCTGGAATGCGAACGTGACGGTGATCTTAAACCTACAAACATACAAATGATGACGATGACAATAACAAAACAACGACGACGACAGCCTGAAATCAAACGACGATAAAAGTAAAAACGTCATATTGCAAATAGATTCAAACAAGGTAAGAAGACAAAGCAAAAGTGTGTCTTTTTCTAAAAACACAATGGAAAAAAAAGGTACAGAATATATATTTATATATATATATATATATATATTTATAATATGTAAAAATCATAAATAAAGATAGTTTTATGCCCCCTCCCTCCCATCCCATCCCATCAATAAGTCAAATCAATGGCAGTTACATCTGAGATAACATGCAATTGATACACTTTACAGCATTGGACAAACTGATCCCTGGTCTAAACCCCGCCCCATAACTTCCACACGCCCACCCAAGCCCAGCCCCCTTCCCCACCCCGATACAATCCTTAAATATGTCAGCTCATTCACACACATGAATCAAACAGAAAAGAAGAAGCACTTCTCTTTGTACATTTAATTCTCTCCTCTAGCTGAAGGCAAAAAAAAGTCCATCACGAAAGGAGGTCTCACCACAGACAAGTATGTGTGTGTGTGTGTGTGTATGAGGTTTAGGGCTTGAGCAAGCTGACTGAGTGACTGCATAGTGAATATTTGGTTTACTTACAGATAAGGGGTGGAAAGAGCAATAAAACTCCCATAGTACAGCACTGGAGGAGTAAACACACACACACACACACACACACACACACACAGGCTAATGCTATCGAAGCAGCGGCACTGGTGTGATCTCTGCTTCTCGTTCCACTGAGGCTGAGGTCATGTACTGCTCATCGGAAATGAAAAAAAAAAAAAATGTGCACACACATGCTCACAGCACTGACGCTAAAGAAAAAAAAAACAAACACATCAAAAATAAAATAACAGTCACGACATTACATGAATAAAAATGTGAGCAAAAAAGAAGAGAGGTACAGTTGGAAAATCGGAACATTAACTTGCGCTTTCCTTGGATGTGTGTGTACTAACGGTACAGGGTAAGAGAGAGCATGATGCAGCTATATTTCTAAACGTTTGGATGCAAAGAATTTGATAAAGGTGTTTAACGACCGCTGATCGCCTGGCTGAGTGCGTTTACATGCACAGAGTAATCTCATCACGTTTCAAGGTTTCCAGTCTGATAATGAGAACTTTCCTTCTACATGCGTAGATTTCTTTCAGTAATCATGCTACGAATATTTTTCAATAGCAAACGTGTCTGTATCGGGGCCCAAGCACCGGATCCGATCAAATCCAATCCGCTGTAGTCGTTTCTGCCGTGTCCGTGTGTTTTGATGACTGACACGACACAAAATATTCCACCAAAGTTCCAGAGAGTTGCTCGGTTACTACGACGACGGTTTCTGATCGGTTATCGGCCGACACTCACGGCTCTGATATTTGGCATCGTTTGAAAGGGAGAAATCAGGACCTCACTACTTTATACGTTAGATAGCTTGTAAGTATTTAAACTTTTACATTTTTCGCGACCAAACAGCCGACTAGCATTGATAAACGTTACATAATGTCTTTTTCCTAAGGTATACAATATTAAAAATGTATCAGCCTTGTCACGTTATTTATCGAGTCGTGTTAGTGCTAGATTTGTATTGGGGAGCGTTTAAATGTCCGATCCACACTACAACCGAGGTGGAACATTTCGATACTCCGGCCATAAAGACGCATTTCAAACGAGAAAATGTGCGCAGAAGAAAACAGCAAACGCTACACTGCGGATTAAGCTAACAAGCTGTGATTAGCCTAAATGACCAATAATTCTGACCTTCAGAACCTGCGATTTCACAGAAAAAAACTTGTGGACAACAATAGCTTACCAGTCCATACAGGATTTCGCAGTATTTTTTTTGTGTGTGATTGTTGCGGCCAAAGATGCTTGATTTTGCTGTGGCTTTTTTCAAAATCTGCCATGCAAGTTGCGAACTTTTTGTGCTTTTTTTTTTTAATTGGTGAAATTGTAACTGCACAAAATGGTTCTGCACGGTCTTTCGCCGTGATGGTTGTCGGTAAATGAGACCTTTTAGTTGTAATCATGTTTGACGCACATGAAACGAAGAGGGCTTTGGCTGAAGGCACGTTGTGATGACGTCACATGACGCGTCTCGGCCCAAAATCTGCGGTAATTTTTAAAAAATTGCAAGCTCCTCTGAACAGTTTGCTTGATTTTGCGTTCATTTCTGCGATCGCAGCAGACAGGCTTACCGGTCATGTCTTTCATACATGACATCAAGAATCCTTCAAGATTCCAGTAAATCTCCAGGGTTACAAATTTACACACCTCACACCACAGGATAATAATTGGACAAGAAAATCGGACCAACTGGCGCTTCGAAGTCGGGACAAATTATCCTCGAGTGTGGCTCATAAGGACATAAGCTTATCAAGCTGTCTCTATTTATATATAAAATGGTTTTTCCCCTCACAAAATGTAGAAAATGTGTGCTAAATAATCTGATTACTGGGATGAACTTTAGGTGTCATCTGTATAGAAAGTTTCTGGAAATGTATCTAATGCGATTTAAAATTTACACGACCACGTGAATACAGCAAACACGGCCACGTGTATAATGCGGTGAATGCCGAGACCGGGTAATAATCGGATTATTAGTATGCATGTAAACGCACTCGGTGAATATACTCTGTAACTGGTTGCCAGTTAAGTGTGTGGAAATGTAAACGTGACTTCGGCTGTTTAGCAAGCACGGTGTCAGTATCACCATGACGACTCAGCATTAATATGCTTTAGGATGTCGTTTCATTATTATTATTATTATTTTTTTTTTTGGTACAAATGGATGACACCTTTCGTTGGGTGATGTTTCACAAGATCTACAGAAAGAAAGAGCAAGTGACTGACAGAACGTGATCATGTGGGGCAAGCTGAGAGATTTTTGTAAAAACTGTACACAAGATGGTGATTTCTGGTGCGTTTGATGCAAATACGCCGATAAAGATGGCGGAAAATGTCAAGCCCATCTTATAGGTATTGTAATATCAATTTTTAAACTGTAAATCCTCCTTTCTCTTAAGCCCATCCACTCAGACTGCTATTCAACAGGAAACAAACAAACAAACAAACAAACAAACAAACAAAAAAAAAAACCACGAGGACAAATTTCAAAACGCTACATCCACCACAGGACGGAAGAGACTAAAGCTAACACGAAATCACACCAACCTACATGATTACAGCTAATCGCTGAAATAGAGCTCTTATATAAATATGACCATGCGCACCGTTAATACTTGTTCTACCAATAATTAGTTAGTGAGGAAATCGAAACACTGTATTTGTATGGTCATGAAGTGTCTAGAACGTTCTAAAACTATGTATGTTTAAAAAAAAAAAAGCAAACAAAAAACAAAAACAAACAAACAAAAAAAACACCACTTCTTGATGCTATCGTACAGTCTTTGTTTCTTTACGTTCAGTCTTGCATGTATTTGGTTATCGTGTAGACATTGCAACGGTTCAACTTTTTTTTGGTTTTGGGAAACATAAAAAAAACAAACAAACAAAAAGAAGTAGTAACAAAAAAATAAAACCCTATTATTGTCCTTTGGGGAACAAAAAACAAACAAACAAACAAACAAAAAAACACCATCGACAGCAGCATCTAAAGCAAAAGCAGTAGCAGCAGTAATAATAAATAAATATAATCATAATTTAAAAAAAAAAAAGAGTCAACAATAACGAATGACAATAAAAAGAACACACTATTTGTCCCTAGCAATAAAAAAATAAACAATAAAACAGGTATATTGGTTTGATACCATGAAAAGCTTTTCTGCAATGTCCAGCAGTCAGTGAAGATTAAACGCTAACCTCAACACCTTCAGGAAGATAAACACACTCCAAAAACATTAGTACTTCCGTCGCACTTTCCTTTCCCCGTCTCGCCTCGTCTGTCCGTTCCTACATTCCCAACTTCCTTCACTTTGATTCTTTCAGACGCCTTTCGCATATCCTGTCTCTTTTCTACTCGTACCGATCCTTCTGCCGACGTACAGTGTCCTGTTTCTTCCTTCCCCACGTTCTTTCTTCGCTCTCGCGCTCCCTTTTTTTCCTTTTGCTCGTGCAGCGATTTGGCTTTGAAGAGCAGTGACTTCTCAGCTACTACGGCTTTGGTTCTGGGAAACTGTGGCTACTCTGCAAGCTGTGGACTGGTGACGAGGGGTTATAGGAGAAAAATCGAAAACTTCGGTGCGCCGAATTTAACCGTGAAAAGAATAAGCGAATGGATCGGAAGACACGACAACGATAAAAAGGATCGATTTCGATGGAGCTGGAAACCAAATATGTTCCACTGACCGTTCAGTGGAATTTATTTTCAGTCCTCAGCTTTCCATCTCCTTCTTTGTAGGAACGTACACTACCGGTCAAAAGTTTGTGGACATTCGACTGAAACGTTTCTCATGATCTTGAAAAGCTTTTGATCTGAAGGTGTGTGATTAAATGTGTGAAATCGGTGTTGTAGACAAAAATATAATCGTGCCGACATGTTCATTTCTTTCATTAGAAAACTAACATTTTATTTACAAAAATTTTTTTTTTTTTAAACGGACGACTCGGAGTGAAATATCCTGAAAAGCATTCAATAAAGTGTCGAGCGTCGGCGTGAACTCCTTTAATACTGTTTAAAAAGCATCTCAGAAATTCCTCAAGAAATCTGTTGAGAAAATGCCAAGAATACATTTCTGGAAATTCTACGCACAAAGAGCGTCTACCTTGAAGATGCTAAAATATTAAATTATTTTGATTTATTTTGGATTTTTTATCACAACATAATTCCCAGAGTTCCAATTGTGTTCCTCCAGAGTTTTGATGACTTTATTATTATTATAAAATGTGGGAAATAAATAAATAAATAAATAAATAAATAATGTGTGTCTAAACTTTTGACCGGTAGTGTATATAAAAAACAGCTCAGCCACAATGCCCATTTTTCTCCTTTTTGCTCAGTCACTTCTTGCAATAGATCCTCTGAAGCTTGGTCTATACTTCACTCCAACGTGGTTCCTGAACCCTTCGTCAGAAAAACACGTTCGAGACGTTCACGATTGCGGGATGTCAATGACTGGATCCAAACTTGCCAAATGTGCTGCCCAATTGTGCTGTGATTGGCCAGCAGCGACAAATAAATGGTGAAATTGGTGGCAAACGGCAGCACCTTTAACCCGATAAACTCTGTCTGAGATGCAATGTAAAGTAGCGAAGCTATTGCTACGATGACATTTCCCCAACAGCGACATGGTAATGTTTATTGTCCTGTTTATTCAACCAGGTGATGTTAACGTCCTGTTGGCCACGTCAACACAATAAAGCCGTTTCTTATGAAGTCACTGTTTTTTGTGGCTTAGCGAGCTACATTTTTTTAATGCATCCCAGTCCAACATTGCCTTGATAAGATACTTCCGATAAGGTCGCATCGAAAGCTATGACAATCTCACCTCTGTTGAAGCTAGTCAAAAAAGGCGTCTTCCATCTGGATACTACTTGCAAAAATAGCTGAGAAATATTCTCTCGGATATTCTGTAAGACCAGGAAGGTCCCGGCGCTTCTGATGAAGCATAAACCGAGCGTAAGGTGGGTATTATCTTATCTCATCTACTATCAGCAAACAATTCTCCTCTCAGTCGCTCTCCCGCTTGCATGCCTACAACTCTCCTGAGGTGTGTGTAATAAAAGTATGGTCTAGATTAAACGCTACAAGCTAAACTAATTTTTTTTTAATTATTATTATTTTGTTGTTACAGCAAAATAACTTCCCCTCAACAAATGTTGAGAGTCAATCACTTTTAAGCACTATTTCTAACAAGTCCGAATTTTCTAACCGTGTGTTAGATCGGATATTTGATGGACAAACGCACATTTCAGTACACTACTGCTTCCATCTATTTTCCTTGAGTTGATGAAATTATCTACGGACATGCGAGCTGTCCGGGAAAATGAGGACTTGTCATATATTAAAATTTCGATCTAATAAGACTACTCACAAATGCACAAAACACACACACTCTCTCTCACACACACACACACACACACACCTTGGCTCAGTGTTGTTCGACTACTCTGTTCAGTCCCTGAGTAAGGGGCTAATGGAGGATGTGGAGCTAACGACCGTGGTGAAGGACACCGTATCATTACGAACACAAAACTGTACACACACTATGCAGGGCGGCTACACACACCGCGCAGCCATATGGCTTACACTGATTTGAAGTCAATACGTGATGTAAGAAGTGATGATATTCACAGCTGTCGCTTTACACTGTACAGTGCTCTATAGCTTATAACGGTAGTGAATGTGTATGACACTATACACGTGAACGTGCATGACTAGCAACTCCTAAGGCTAACGTCCGTCCTGATAGAGTGGTGGATGAAAAGAAAGGATACATACAAATATAAATAGGTTTCAAATTTACAATACACTTGCCCGTGTCTGTCTGTCAGTCATCTTTACTCTGTCTCAAACCAGCCTTTTATTAATTGCTCCATCCTTTCCCCTTTTCACACACACACACAACCCTCCACACTCTCTCTTCGTCCGTCCCTCTCTCTCTCTCTCCGTCCGTCCGTCTCGGCGTGTGCGGCTACCTGCTGAACAGCGAGTGGAGCTGGTGTTGGCTGTAGCACTGGCTGCTGCGTGGCGATTCGGTGCGCTCCATCACGGTCTGAAACCAGCCCGCCACGTCCACCTCCACCACTTCGTAGCGCCGGATGAAACTGTGTTCCTGACGCATGAAGGGAAGAGGTGAGGGGGTCAAAGACTCCGGGAACGTAGCATGCAGATATAGATACGATAATTCTAAACTAGTCTGATAGTACCGAACGTCATGATATAAAAACTGTTCAAATTTGACACAAAATCCACATTTAACCCTTTGTGATCTGATAACGTGTCATTACTTTCCAGCTTTTATCTAATTTATGCTTTCTAAATATATATATATTTTTTAAACAGATATTTTGTTAAAAAATAAAGCAGTGAGCCATGAGCAACCAAAGACATGACACAGTAACACAGAATTCAATTATTGTGATGCTGTGACATATATTGTGTACTTATACACCTGTACATTCATGCAGTTATCTAATCAGCCAATCATGTAGCAGCATCACAATGCGTAAAATCGCGCGGGTACAGATCAAGCGCTTCGGTTAATGTTCACATCAAACATCAGAATGAAGAAAAAGTGTGATCTCTGGGACTTTGATCACGGCATGGACGTCGGTACCGGACAGGCTGGTTTGAGGATCTTCGGGGAATTTCGAACACACGACAGTCCGATTTTACAGCCCCGATTCCAAAAAAGTTGGGACGCGGTGTAAAACGTCAATAAGAACAGAATGCAATGATTTGCAAATCTCACAAACCCATATATTATTCACAATAGAACAAAGAAAACATATCAACTGTTTAAACTGAGGAAATGTCCCATTTTCAGGAAAAAATAAGGTAGATTTGAATTTGATGGCCGCAACACGTCACAAAAAAGTAGGGACGGGGGCAACAAAAGTCTGGTAGTCAGTGACGCTAATGACAGAAGTATGATATTGCTGCATCCCTTTTTAATGACTTTTTTTTTTTGCATAGAAAGCAACACAGCTTTTACTTCCATGGTTGATGTGATACAAAAAGTGTAGCGCTAACATTCGCTCTGTCTGTGGGATTACATACAGTAGGCACTTCATATTTGAATGTGATATTTAAATGAGTGAAATTTAAAGGAATACTACTTACTATTGCAATATTATATATTATTATGAGTGTGGGGTATACCGTGGTAAAACTGTCACTACTGAGACACTTACAAGCAGCTTGTGGTATTTTGGCCTTTTTCTGTGATCCTTTGTGAGGCTGCAAGGACAAAGAGCAAAAAAAATATATATATACGTTTAGGACGCTAATTAAACGAATTAAATTAATTAAACTGAGTGGCCTGGAATTTAATGTGTACTGCATATCTGATCATTCGGGAGGACATGCTGCTAGAGTGTGTATATGCGTGTATACCAGTCTTTAACAAAGGACTGGAAGTCGAGGGAGAAGCCCATGCTGAGAGGCAGAAGAGGAGGGTCCTCCTGTAGCACTTTGGTCAGCACCTCGAAGTCTGTCTTGCAGTTCTTATACGGGAATTGTCCTGTGGCCAGCTCCACCTACAGGACGCGAGGAACACGTGCGAAATAAGACATCAATTATAACAATCGTAGACTGTATTACATGCTGTAATATAAATAAACCAAGCAACTATCACTGCTCCTGGAAACTTCTCAGTTGAAGAACCATGCTAAAAATTACTGAACAACTTTAAACAAAGGTTTCAGTAAAAAATTCCTCAGTTCTTGGATCAACTTAATCTCTGTAATTGCAATGCTAATGTTCAAGTCAGTTGAGCAGGTACAGTCTGTCGCCTCCTGTATGTCACCCCCTGTCTGCCGCGCCCTGTCTGCAGCTCCCCCGTCTGTCTGTCGTTCCCCTGTCTATCGCTCCCTCCCCTATCTGTCGTTCCCCGAATCTGGCTCTCTGCCAGTCAAAGCATGCCAGGGCCCAGAGTTAGTCAAGTGTGGTCAAAAAAGGAAAACAGAGAAGAGGAGTGTGTCAAAATACATTCACTTAAATAAATAGCACAAGTCTGGTCTAGCAGTCTGGTCTAGTATTAGGAAATAACTTGTAATCCATCTGAGATTTCACAACCGCATTGTCAGTTAGTTTGAGTCTGCTATGTGAGATGAGTTTTCTTTGAGGTCGATTTATAGGTAATGGTAATGTAAGTTATGTGCCATCGCTTAGGTTGGGCTTCCCTGTTTTACTGGGTCTGCTGAATTAATTAGAAAATATTGTTGACACATTACAAATCGTAATCATTTACTTCCATATCTTTGGCCTGTTGTGCGTTTTACTGTCAGATGTTAACAATTTTATGAAGCAAATGGAAAACGTACCAGAGAGATGCCAAGACTCCAAACGTCGGCTCTGATGTCATAGTCAGGCTTACTGGGGTCTGGAGGGTCTATTCTCTCAGGCTGAACATATTAACACACACAAACCAAAACACAAAAACAGCACGAGATTACACTTCAGCCGGAGCACAGAGTATCTCAGTGCTCTATACTTTAGAGAGCATTAGTCAGTCGGTCGCTGAGCACAGTTCACTAGGACTCAGATTCTCATTGTGAAAGTGTCTCCTCGCTCACCGCCATGTAAGCGGCACAGCCGGCGCTGCGGGTTTTAGCTTTGGAGTCGACGAGGCGGCCGCTGATTCCAAAATCGCAGAGCTTGATCTGACCTTTAGCGTCCAACAGGATGTTTGAGGGCTTCACGTCTCGGTGGATGACGCCATGCTTCTCCTTCAAGTACAGCAGAGCCTTTACTATCTGCAGAGTGAGGAACGGAAGAGATTCTCAGCTTATTCTTTAAATTCTTGTGGGACACATTGCAGGTCAACATGAGTTCTAATGTCACGTCTGTGATCTTAACTGCCCACCTTATTCCCCAAACAGCTCGAACACACTGCTGGATTAGTTCCCCACTCATTGCTTCATTTAATCTACATGAACAGAGCATTGGAAATGAGAGAGGAAAGGAAACACAATAGAAGCTCACCGCCACAGTCATCTTCCCCAGAATGCACTCTGGTATGGGCCCCTGGATCCGCTTTTTTAGCTTCTCTGCACACGTCCCCATCAGCTCCATGGCAATGAACACGTCAGTCTGTGAGCACAACGACGCACGATTTGGAATTTAAAAACTCAATATCCAACGTTTCTTCAAGAAAAGCAAAAATGCGCTAATACTCATCGACCACTTTATTAGGAACACCTGCACACATTTATCTTCCTGATTATTTGATGTACTGCACTGCTGCCACTTGATTAGCTGGCTGCATAAGTGCATGAACGAGTACCTAATAAAATAGCCAGTGAGTATAGGTGTGTATGACTCACGTTGGTGACTATCGCTCCATAGCACTGGATGATATACGGGCAGTCGTGGCTCTTTAAGACCACATCCAGATCCATAAGAATCCTCTTATTCTCATCCTTATTACCCGTCCGCCGCATTTGCTGCAGACACACACACACACACAAAGCAGTTGTGCAAAAGTAACAACCATGGCATGTTAAAACAGCTAAATAAATAACACACCCTCCGTTGTGCTCGTTCACACACACACACACACACACACTGCTGCTAACATGCAGGGCTGTTAAGAGTAAACAGTAATTACTTACTGGCTTTAATAGTAGGCATTCAGATTGGCAATTAAAGAGTGATTAAGAAAGAAAAACCCAAGCGCACATGTACACACATTTCTTTATTTTCCCGTCACATACTTACACACAAACTACAACCAAAATCCTATATATGCTTTACTGTAAAAAGAGGCAAAGGGACAACATTAAAGGAACACCGTGCTGCCTTACGAGATGGTAGTCCTCAAATAAACGTCAATTCTGTCAGGGTTGAAGTGAAACATTTTTGTGGAACACTTACAAAAACAGTAAGTAAGTAAAAACTCAAGACGTGTCCTTTAACAGAAGGAATAACGTGTGTTTACGAGAGCCATGTTTCTGCACGGGTACTTAGGAAGTGCGAGTAAACGAAACTACTACCTTCTCTGTTAGTTTGCATTATTGTGTGTGTGTGTGTGTGTGTGTGTGTGTGTGTGCGCGCACTCACCTTGACAGCGATGACATGGCCGGTTTTCTTAAAGCGCACTTTGAACACCTGTCCACAGGTACCACTTCCGATCTCGCCCTCGTTGATCAGATCCGTCACCTCCGCAGGGTAACGCTGCAACACACACACACCCCCAACCACAGCAAATTAGCCGTCATGTTCCAAGAAATAACAGTTATAACAGTAATCTACAGAGTTTAATTTTTTTTTTTTTTTTTTTTTTAAAAGATTTTGATATTTCCACATACCCTGGCCAATTAATTAGGTATAACCTACAGTATGTGTCACTCTGCCTATATACAATGACTGCCTGTATGTTGCTCTGCAGCGAGTCAAAATGATTGCGTTATAAATTGTAGACATTAAGAGCACTACCATCTAGAGGTGGACCGACAGTGGATTTTAACGATACGGATAACGAAGTTGGGCAATAACCGATTAATCAACCGGTAGTTTTTAAAATTGATACTGAATGAATGAAAAACATAACACTCAAAGTTAAATATTGCTGAACTTTATTACAAAAATAAACAGTACTGACTGTACCATGAAAATGTACTGTACTTTTTTTTTTTTTTTAAGAAAAAAATATAAATAAATAAACATTAACATACAGTTCCCTCCACTTATATTGGCGCCCTTGGTAAATATGAGCAAAGAAGAAAAATTGTCTTAATTGTTTAACCTTTTGATCAAAAATGATCTGCTCTCATGGATATCAAACAATTGCAAACAGCACCACGGCTGAAACAAAATGAAAAAAACAAGTGTGAATCTTTCGTGTCCTTTCCCCTTCAGTGAAGTGGCTTATCCACTGGGTGACATTTATTCAAGTGTCTCCTCTATCGCTGTAGCAAAGGATCAGAAATCGTAAACGCAGTGGCTAAACCGTACACGTTGGCAGCTTAATTGAATTTTGAGGATCTTGTGGTAACAAATTAATGTTGCTACTTGTGAAGTCAATGGTGTGTCTCACCTGTCCGTCAATCTTCAGGTAACCCGTCTGTTTCATAATTTCCTGTAGTTTCTGGTCTATTTCAGCACTGCGCACACAGAAACCGTGTTTAGATCACTGTATACAGTGAGTGTGTGTATTAATATAAATATGCATGTAGGTCGTGTACTTCTCCAAGCTTTTCTGCAGGCCATAGGGTGGAGTAGGCAACGTGAGCATGTGTCGTGGTCGACTGGGGTACGAGTTGTGCTGTGGTGAGCTCTCCGTGGAAGAGGAGCGGCTCCCGGCGTCGTTGGCCAGCGGCAGCTGCAGGGCTGAGCACGGGGAAGACGGAGAGAAGCAGAAGAAACACAAATCAGAGGCAGCCTTCTTGTCAGGATGACAACTGAGATCTTCAATTGAGGAGACTGCTTGCTTTTAAAATGTAGCCAGACAATCTGGAATATAAACCCTCGCATCTCTTAGAGGAATATTACTTTTATTTTATTTATAAATAAATAAATCAAAGAGATAGAATTATCTCTAGAGCTTAAAAGGTTTATTGTTTGCCTCAGACCGATTTGAATCAGACCCATTTGTTCAAAGTAAACTGTATACCACATACACCTTATAGTAATATATCAAGCAATATAACAGCCCGAGATTAGAGGCTCATGTAGAATAGCGACTTGGTTCAAGCTGCGTTCGACGCTCCTGCGTTCAGCCTTACAGAGCGAAGGCTTATTGATTGCCGTGCTTCTGATTTTCTTCCACCGGAAAACATGCCTGTGGATGAAAACTGGTTAGTGTGGGTTAGTCAGTGCAGTCAAGCACCTGAGCCACACAAACATCAAGACACGTACAACACACACACACACACACACACACACACTCTCTTGCAGCACACAGCGTTGAAAACTGTCAGCCATTCCGAAAAACAGACAAACAGACAGTCAGATTGAGAGAGGAGGAAAAAGGCCAGACTAGTTCAATCCCAGCAACAACCGACCGCTTCAGATGCTCTGTCAAGTGCTGTATTAGCTCGTGTGTGTGTGTACGTGTGTATGTTTGCGACCGGGCCGTGCGGTTACAGCGACGTCATGCACAGTGTCTGTCCATAGATCGAAACGGGTTAATCCATTCTCCAACTCAAACACACACGCACACAGCTCTGCCACTGAAACTCGCTCTAGCAGAGGAAGAGAGGAATGGAGCGAAGGAGGGACAGACGGATGGATGGATGGATGAGCAGAAGATCGAGAACAGAGGATGCAGGATAGGACAGAATCAAATCGAGGTGATGCAGGCAGAGAGCAAAGTCTTTACTCGAGTCGGACACCAGAAGAGCTTCCGATTGATCCCTATTTTGCTGCATGAAGGGCACGGAGCGATGAAATGAAATGTAATCATGATGTATGCAAGCCTGTCTTTGGGAAAGTGTGAGGAGGAATGGAATAAAAAAAAAAAACATTTTTGAAAAAAGAAAAGAGAAAGCAAAGAAAAAAAGGGGGTCATGACTATGTTGACATGCAAAGGTTTGAATGGAATCCGGAAATATTTATTGGGAAAAAAAAATAATAACGCAAATGAAATTTAGTGTTTATACAATATATTGCTCATGTTAATTTATGCCAATATCAAAGTGTATGAAATTAACAAAAAGTGAGAGGATGGATTTGTGTCCTGCATCACTCAGTTTCTAAATATTAATCCACCTAGTTTACCTGGACAGAAAATTAATTCAGACTAGTGACAATCGTGCCATTAGTATTACTAGTAACTATTAAATATTATGTTGCATGTAATCATAGCTAATCAGACTGAAAGATCAAGAGAGAGAGGTAAAACAGATGATGAAGAAAATGATGTATGTATGTGTGGGAGAAATAGGGAGGGAGAGGGAGAGAGAGAGGGAGGGAGAGAGGGAGAGAGAGGGGGATGCAGTGGCAGAGGGTGATTTGGTGAATGGTACCTGCGCGCTGGGAAGGGGCTGGAGCAGGACTGAGCTGGATCACGATGACTAGATACAGGAGAGAAAAATACACACGCTCATTACTGAGAAAAAAAATAAATATAGCAGCCATTCTCCACCTCTCACACACAATGCAGAGATGTCTTCTAATCTTGAACTCATGTAGACAAACACTTCACACCTATATCTGATGATACAACCCCAATTCCGAAAGAGTTGGGACAACATGGAAAATGCACCCAAAAAAACCTAACAAAAAGAGTCATTTGATTCACCCTGTACTGTATTGAAAACACATTATTAACACATTATTTGATGTCTTACTTTGTGAATTTAATTTACTTTTGAAAATATACACTCATTACAAATCTGATGACTGCAACAGACTCCAAAAAAAGTTGGGACAGTCGAATGTTTACCACTGTGTAACATCACATTTTCTTTTAATAACACTTATTAAGCGTTTGGGCGCTGAAGACACCAGTTGGTTAAGTTTAGCAAGCGGAATTTCCCCCATTTATCCATTATGCATTTCTTCGGCTGAAAATCTGTACGAGGCCTTCGTTGCCTTATTTTGCGCTTCATAATGCACCACACATTCTCAATGGGAGACAGGTCAGGACTGCAGGCAGGCCATGCTAGCACCCGCACTCTCTGCTTACACAACCATGCACTTGTAATCTGGGCAGAATGTAGTTTGGCGTTGTCCTGCTCTGGATGGCAGCATATGTTGTTCCAAAATGTGTACATATCTTTCTGCATTAATGATGCCCTCACAGATGTGCAAGTTACCCATGCCATGGGTACTGACACACCCCCATACCATGACAGACTCTGGCTTTTGGACCTGACACTGATAACAGCTTGGATGATCCTTTTCCTCTTTGGCCCGGTGAACACGACGGCTGTTTTGTCCAAAAACTATTTGAAATGTTGACTCGTCAGACCACAAAACACGATTCCACCGTGCTACTGTCCATCTCAGATGAGACCGAACTCAGAAAAGTTGGCGGCGCTTCAGGACAGTGTTGATGTACGGCTTCTGCTTTGCATAGTAAAGCCTTAACTCGCATCTGTGGATGCAGCGGCGAATGGTGTCAAGTAACAGGTTTACCAAAGTATTCCCGAGCCCATGTCAGGATATCCATTACAGACTCATGACGGTGTTTAAGACAGTGACGTCTGAGGAATCGGAGATCACGCGCATTCAGAAGTGGATTTCGGCCTTGCCCTTTACGCACCAAGATTTGACCGGATTCCTTGAATCTTTTAATTATATTGTGCACTCTAGAAGGTGAAATGCACAAAATCCTACCGACTTGACTTTGGGGAAAGTTGTTCTCAAAGTGTTGGATTATTCGCAGATACATCTGTTGGCAGATTGGCGAGCCTCGACCCATCCTTACTCTTGAAGGACTAGGCCTTTTTTGGAGGCTCCTTATATACAATGATTAGACAATTGCCTCACCTGTTTCACATCACCTTCTTATTTCAACTTGTCACATCGCCATTAGTCCAAAATTGCCCCTTGTCCCAATTTTTTTTGGAACGTGCTGCATGTATCAATTTCAAGATAAACGTTTATCTTAAAAAAAAAACACTATGCCGTTGATTAGATAAAACATCAAATACCTTGTCTTTATACGTTTTTTTTTTTGTTTTAATACAAGTCAAAGTACATTTACAAATCACTCCTCTTTGTTTTTATCTGATTATTCCATACTGTCCCAACTCTTTCGGAATTGGGGTTGTAGACTAAATCTTATCCTCCACTCAGAAAAAAACTCTTATAAACACGCACACACAGAAGCAAAATGTGAAGCTTCTACAAACCTGCCTGCCATGTGGATCAATATTTATGCGCCAAAGTAAGAACACACTTAAAAAAATTATTTCATAATAAAACGACTTACACTGAGCAATCAGTTTATCAGATAAACCGTATAAGTGCTATGACATAAGCGTACTGTGCATGTATATAACAACAGACTGAAGCCATCACAGGACCACCAGCAACCAAATATTACTTAAGTGGTGGACTCTTCAGCACAGAAGTGCCATAAAATTGTGGACAGAGAATGACAATGACACGGAATCCGGACACGGACAATAATGTGAATCCATACCGATCCCTACCCTGATCAACTACCAGTGTCTGTCTCACCTAGACACCAACTATTGCCATGAGGTAAGAGGACCTGATACGATGTCCAAAGAATGTAAATACAATGTAGGTGTAGCCTAGAAAGTCAGTGTACACCCCTCAACAATGGAGTATACTGCAACTCTGAGCTCCACAAATCAGTAAAAACACACAGTAGGCACAAGCTAAAAAAAAATCATGTAAAATACCTTTACCTTAAAGATACACCTACACACAATATGTTCCTTAGTCCAACACACATCTTTTCTAAAACCAAACCCTACTCTAGTCTTTTTCAAACCAAATCAGACATCAGGAGGCACATTTACATCTAGCTGCTCTTCATACAAACCAAGCAATGTGCGTGTTGTAGGAATATACCAATTTGATACGGAGTGTTCGTATACTGGCTTTAAATGGTAACCAGCAATTCCAGTCCCAATAAGTTCGTTTATTTTATGCATTGTACGAGTGTAATGTAGACGGATGTGCCTGTTCACACTCGCATTACTACGCAACATAGAAAGAGAAGCACCAGATACTGTGAGCAGGTTAGGATTAAGTATTGTACATGGAGTTGGACACAATTGTTAGGATCTTGAGATCAACTATGTCTTGCTGATTGGCCATAGTTTCTGATACCCGTTTTTTAATCAGTCCTATGGTGCATGATGAGATCAATGAACTTGACCGGTACACCATAATTGGCGCAACTGAAAGTATTTCCTCGGCTCTGCATCCAGGTCAGGTCACAGCACCGTTTCAACAATCTGTCAAATGGACTCTTCTTGTGAAAGTCGGCAGTTCTTGACCACAACGGGTGACAAAATCTACCAGACATGGCTCCTGACTGGCTCGACAGAATAACGTAAGCCATATTGTTGGGAGTTCGCAAGTTTGAATACAGACAATGCCAAAGGCATCAAGAGAACAAAACTGATGTGCTCTTAGGGTAGGAAGGATGGCACTACTCGCGCTCCCCTGCCAATCAGAGGGATATTAGCAAAACGCGGCCATTAGTGAGGTCATGTATGTGGAAGAGGGTAGACAGCTCTTTCTGTCTGAGTGAGTTATGTTGCCCCTATGACGTAGCATGGAGGTTGGTTTCATGTTCCTTGAATGAAGCACGTGCTTACTAAACCCTCCATGGTTTGTTGGGGATAGTCTTGGTTTTTGTGTGTGTGTGTGTGGGGGGGGGGGGTCACCTACCAGACACTTGCCACACGGTTTGTGAGATAAACATATTCCTAATGTTGACAGTTTCTACACCTCATCTTGCCACAACCCCATCAGCACCTTGACCAAACCCACTTTAAACCATACACAGGAATCAACTGGTGAAATTCACACGATCCATTTCAGTTAAGTGAAGTTGTGGATAAAATACCTCTCTGGTCTTGTCAAGAAGTTTGCGAAATCAGATTCAGTTTCAACTGGTCATGAGAATACATTCATAAACACAATCAAAGTGTAAATGCACTCAATACAACCATATTTTATATAAAACAAGTGATCAAACGTTAGAAGAAAATTAGCATGTTATAGATGATACTGAAATCAGTTGTCAGTGGTTATATGCCCATGAGGATCCAAAACAAGAGAACATGCATGGCACGATTAGGTGTAAAATCCGCTTTTAATGTCTTAGGTGTGTTTACACAATTGTTATGTCTATAGTCCATATCCAGATTATAATCCTAACACGTTTTCAACTGCCAAGTGTGAACAGGGTTTTCAAAACCTGGTACAAGGATCAGGTCCAATGATCTCTGTGATTTAAGAGATTTAAGACAAAAGTGTGTAGATGAAGAAAGGACTGTCCAAACACACACACACACACGAGGCGTGAAATATGTAACTGAATATGTTTGGGGTTGGCACAGGTTTGATTGCGAAATAGCGACCAGTGTGAACATGCCACCTCCATAATTGGCATCTAAGTGTGTGTGTGTGTGTGTGTGTGTGTGTGTGTATACATATAATGTGTGTGTGTATGGTAAACCGACTGTCTAATAGTTTTACTTAATTATCTGTATTAGTTTTTAAACATTTCTGAGACGAAAGAGAAGGTCTAATTCGGATTATTTGAGAACTCAGTATTCAGGGGAATAGATACAGCCATTATAGCATGTTAGCTCAGGATACACGGCTAATTATGAGTTATGCTAACTAGCTACCTTCAGAGCGGTCAAATTTTGAAAGCTAACGTTAAGCCGCTGACATTCTTCTGAACACATTCCTACTACATAGGAAATGTATTATCTTTGTAAACACGAATACACTTAACTAAGCAAAAAAAAAAAGTTTTTCCCCCCACAAAAAACGAATCTAGGTAGAATGTATAATTAGCTAGGCTAGCTACGGTTAGCCATGTCATGTTGACTGATTAGGGACAAGGGCCTGCTAGTTTAGCTTTATAGTCAACCAGACATAACGAGATTGATGTATATGTTTACAGTATAAATATTTTTAATACATGTAATATGTAGGCATTTTCTATTTGTACACACGCTGAATAAACACTTGTGTAACCGGTCAACGCGCTGTCAAGCGTTTAGACAGGAGCTGACCTCAGATATGAGCGCTTGGTGTTTTGTTTATGTAGCGCGCCAGTTAGCACGTTAGCTCGTGCCCAGGCTCGCTCCCGTCTCCCCGCTAAACTCTCATAAACATCCGCGCGCACTTACTGGGCCTCGGGCGCGAGCGCTGCGGGCTCATGTCGATGTTGAGGTCGATCCGTCTGCGAGGTTCGTTATTTTCCTGCTTCAGTTTCTCCTCGATTCGGGAGAGTCTCTGTTCCAGCGACGACATCTTGGAAAAATTCAGCACCATCGGAGCGTCTCCCCGCAGAAACTCCTCTCTCTCTCACTTACACACACACTTACACACACACTCACACTCTCTGACTCTCACACACACTCCCCAGCGGTGGGGACGAGTAATGCAGCCATACTAGCGTACTAAACAGTAGGGCTGGGTAAAAATATCGATTCTCCGATTTTAATCGATCTTAATGTAACGGAACGATATCGATTCTTAACGCGCAATTTTTTTTTAAAGGTTTTATTTCTTAAACATGTTTTAAGTTGTTAATGAATTTCACTGTTGCACATTTACAATGATTTTTTTTACAGTAATGTGCAGTTGGTGCTTAGCTTCTGTGTATTGTATGCAGATATTTATGATTTCTTGTTACAATATTTGTTACTCAAAGTAAAGTAAGAAGTAATTACACATAATTCTGTGGGCCCTATTGTTAATGTAAATGTGTATTTCAGTAATATAGTTAAGAAGGAGGGTTTCAGTTACTAGCATTTATATTAAAACAGATTTATAATATACAAAACTAACATTTTAAATGAAATATTGATAACTAATCAATATTGAATCAAATCGAATCGCCAAATTGGTCGCAATACTCAGCACTACAAAATAGTATGCTTAGTATCACATTAAAGGTGCAATACATGATTTTTTTTCTTGCCAATAATACTAATACTCTGGAACGATAAGTGTAACGTAATAAAAGACGATGGTTTAAGCTGTGATCTCAGGAGAATAGTATTACTAGGCTGCAAAAAAACGGCCTTACGGCCCAGAAAGCATGTTGGTGTTTACCTGACCATCCTGTCAGTCATTTTACACACACTCCCTCACACCCCTTCATGCCACATCCTGCTAACATGCTAATACCTAATGCTAATTATAATGGGAATTGTATTGGTTTAAATGGAAACTATATTGGTCCCTATGGGTCTTTACAGGTAATTTGTTGCCTTCTGTTGGTGGTGTGTTATGTCTAGTGGATACCATTAAGGACCAGTAATGGTGTTAATGGTTAGCTGAAGGTATTTGCAGTGGAACCAGTTAGAATTTCTGTGATGGTTTCAGTTGTTTTGTTTAGCAGGATTAAACAATAGAGAACTAACCATGGTGAGAAATCTTGCCTAATGCACCTTACCATGGATTACATACAGTACTATTTAGTAAGGTAGTATGCAGTTTGTGACATAGCCAGTGACAGGACTTAAAGGTGCAATGCTTGATTTAAAAAAAAAAAAATTCCTTACTTGTTTAAACAACCTGGAATACATGTCGAACATGATACATAATAATAATTGTGTAAGTCATGGCCTCTGCACAAGTGTATTATGTGGCTGAGAAAACCATTTTGGAAAACCGTTATGGTCGGAAGTGCTTGTTTGTGTATACACACAAACAGTCCTTTTATAGTCACTCTCTAACACCCCTTCACTCTGCCCCATCTCAGTCTGAAATCGGTAAGCACCCGGCACAGCCAGACGATGGGCCATGACGTATTTACATTTTGAAATGGCGTGGTTCTTGCGTACAGTGAAACACCAAAACCCCTTGTTAGCAACAGCACGATGTTCTTTACAGCGAACTGTGTTGGCTAATGTTAGCTTGGGTGTTCATTTCTATTAATAGGTATATTCATACCTTCAAAGTTGCGTATGTATTACGAAGCATACAGTCTGAAACCTTGCTTCAGCTTACTAAAAAGAGCTATGCAAGTGTTCTTACATATACACCGATCAGCCATAACATTAAACCCAGTGACAGGTGACGAGAATAACATTGATTATCTTGTTATAATAGCACCTGTCAAGGGGTGGGATACATTAGGCAGCAAGTGAACCGTCATTTCTCGAAGTTATACATTGAAGTGTGATGCTCTGGGCAATTTTCTGATGGGGAAAGCTTGGGTCCTGGCATTCATGTGGATGTTACTTTGATATGTACCACCTCCCTAAACATTGTTGCAGACCAAGTATATCCCTTTTTTCCTCTTTTAGCAGGACAACGCTCCCTCACACTGCAAAAACTTAAGGTGTTGACCTGTCCTCCAAATTCCCCAGGTCTCAATCCGATCAACGAAGACCCACCTCGCAACTTACAGGACTTAAAGGATCTGCTGCTAACGTCTTGGTGCCAGATACCACAGCACACCTTCAGAGGTCTTGTGAAGTCCATGCCTTGACGGATCAGAACTGTTTTGGTGGCACAAGGGAAACCTACGCAATATTTGGCAGGTGCTTTCAATATCATTGCTGATCAATTTATTTATTTATAAAGACAAACACAACGGTTATGTACAACACATCTTTATAAATAGAGCTCATCTCAAACATTGTGTAATAAGTGTACACTGGAATGACAGGATTCATACTGACCTCCGGATCACCGGAAACAGAAGCAGAGTGTAGTTTGATTTACTGTCCCGATGTTGTGATGGCCGATGCACAGACATTAATGACGTCTGCAGATAAAAGGTCTACGAAGAAGTCGTGCTACAAGTTTGTCACAGTGTATTCGTATCTGTGTGCTATGCAAAAGTAACTCCATTTTGCACATAAAAACCTTTACATTACACAAGCCAGTGATTTCAAGGAGGGGAAATATAAAACGCGGTTGAATTTAACAATACAGGATCGGGATTTTTAAAAAGAATTTGCTACATATTCCCACCTAAAACAAAGAAGAAGAAAAAAAAAAACCCACAAAAACTAAAAACTCATCCTTCATTAAAAGAAAAAAAAATAAATCAAAGCCAAGAACTCACAGCAATTTTGTATCCAAACCTGTTCATTCCTTCATCGCAATAATTTTAGAGGTATCGATCTATCTTTGCTTTTTAAATCCCAAACTGTTCTTAGTTAAAAGTACATTTGTATGTGCTAAAGATAGCGGTATAACGACTGGACGATTTTGGATCAATGCATCCATTTAAAAACTACTGAAATGATTTGGGGTTACTACAACAAGTTAATAATTATGAATTTCAATTGATTATAAATAAAAAAACAGAGAACTGGTGTGTAAAAAAACCAAAAAAACAACAAAAAAAGCTCTCTTATTTTTAGACTGATGTGTAAATAGGTTTAGCAAGTTGATTTGCCCGGAACTCTGATACTCTCATCATCATTTGCAAATGAATGGTAGGGATACACCAGATTCTAAACAAAGTTGGTGACATATCACTAGGAGGCTACTAAATCGCATAGTCGCTCATCGTAGCAGGTTCAGGAGTATCGTCAAATGTTGTATCGTTTCCTCAAGATTTCAGAGTCGTATCATATTATGTGAAAGCCTGAGGTGTACACTCCTAGCTAAAGCATAATCTATTCTGAGATGTTTAATGAGCCCCGGTTTTAAACTGGCTTTGAGATTTTTGAGTTACATTTAGCACAGGATCAGATTTTGCTGTTAATTTAAACTCATTTTGGTCTCAAACCTTTCTTTTTTTACAGATATTATTTAAAAAGTTTGGTCAGTATAATGCCATGTGCAGGGTGTTAAAACTGCAGTATAATATAAAGTGTGATTTATATCGGGAGTATTTGACGCACATTCCAATTCTGTAAATTCACACTATGACTTTAGGTGCTTTACGTTTTATGCTCATTTTAGCTTTCGCGATGTCGTATATGTAGCATTATTTTATATCAAGTGAAGGTCACGATACTTGCATTATATCACTCCATCCATTGACGAGATCTTTCTTTCAACTAACATGCTTACAAGACAGACTAGAAGATTCTAAAGGGACAGCGTATAAAGTTAAGGCATTCCCGTGGTATTTGAGAATGTAAAAGAGTTTCAGTGGGTCCAAACACTTTAACAGGTAAGAAAGGAAGAGGATCTTCAGTTACTGAATGGCTGTGAGGTGAAAGTCAGAGATAAAGAGACAATAAAGACTACATTTTAAGTTGTTTCACATGGGCAGTGGTAGCTCCGTGGTTAGGACCCTGTACTTGTGGCTGGAAAGTTGTGAGTTGAAATCCCAGTCACTGCTGTGTCCCTTAACCTTGCTTAGCCGTGTACTTGGACTGGATTCTGGCTCACTCGTAGGCCGCTCTGGATAAAAGCGTCTGAAGAAAGAGTCGACGTTTCTATCATATTTCTTGTCTTTTGCCACTTTCATCCTCCATCACAGTGTAAAAACTCCACACATTCTCTTCAACACACGAGCCATCCTAAACAACAGCCCTTCAACTTTGCCGAGTCACAGTGTAGTGGTTATGATCGTCTTTCTTTGTAATATCACAGTGGGGCGAAATAAACAATCCTAGAAGACTGTAAAAGGTCTAGGAACTCTGACCCCTTTGTGACCTTGACAGGAGCTCAGCAGAGGTCAGAGACGTAGTCAAAGTCACGGAAGCTGTCCTGGTCCTTGCGTGAGAGCACACGTGGTTCTCGCGGCGGCGTGAGAGTGGGTGCCTCCGTTGTGAATTCTTCATCAAAGTTACTCACGTCCTCGCTGTCTCCAATAGTGGGAACGAACGGAGGGGGAAGTTTACGCAGGAGGAGAGCCTCCCAGTCCATATTCTGTAAGAAAGAAAGAGAGAAGGATGACATAAGAAAAAGCATTCACATTTACAAACTCTGGGCTGGATCTGGAGTTGAGGTAAGCACATCTAGGCTTAAAGTCCCCAAAAATCAAAATTGAAGCTTTGTGGCTTTTAGTGTGAATATGTTAGCCTTAAGGTTATCTATAAGCTAGTGTGTGCCAAAACAGTAACAAAATTCGCATTTAGAAGATATATGCATTAAAAATTTGCATTCTCTCTCTACCGCTGATACGGATCAACAATTTTGATGACATCATTCTGCACTTCAGCTTCTCATCAGATTTTCTGTCCAATCAAATGCTCTCTAGAATCTGAAGTGTCCCGCCCCCAGCATTATAAATATCCATAGTACTAACTGTCAAGTACGGCTTAGCCCGTGCTGTGAGGTAAGCTAAACGCTATTGGCTATTTAAAAATTGGGAGGCGCCACTTGATATGTCCCGCCCTGACTTCCTGTTTCAGTGTAAACACATCGACTAACGCTGTGCATTTCAATGAACTTTACAGGGACTTTAATAGTGAAATTATGCACAACAGTCCTCAGACATAAGTACAGATTTAGCTGCAATTAATTTACGCAAAAACAATAAAAATACTAAACAATAGGATGCACTGGATCAAGTGCTATTTTATAAGCTTCAGAATAACAAGGGTGGAATTGTTCAATTAAACCAAATTTGCAGCGGCTAATGTGCTAATTATGTGACAATTAGGACTATAGCATCTATATGCAGCATATATTGTCAATATACTAAACTCTCCTAACTTTATTTCAAATGTTTGTCATCCTTTCATTCATACATCATCACTATCATCATATATCATCATTTCCTTTTTCTTTTTTTTTTTTTTAAAGAATCATCATTAAATTGTCTCTGTTTACATCATATTGCATTTGACAGTAAAGGAAAGCACGCTATTTACTTCTTCAGTCAACATTTTCTATAATTAAATTTTTTTTAAGGCTTAAAGGCAAGTGCTGTGTCTACTCAAAAAAAAAAAGGTCTGGCAACCTCAGAGGTGTGAATTACATACAGGTAATTTGCATAATCTGAATGGCAGGGTTAAAAGCAGACTTAAGCAGCTGTGTATCCTGATTCTGAATATGAAGAACTTTCTCAGAGTAAATATTGATTTAACGTTTGGATATAAATTGCTGACTCTGAATGTGGCCCTCTTGTTTTTGAACACCTGTAGGTATCTCTAACAAAAAAACAAAAACTGGTGGCATTAAATAGCACGTTGGAGTTGAAAAGTCAATAATTACAATTAAACCTGAAAATTTGTAATAGATGGAGCATTAAAATAATATGTCCTGAGTGCTTTCTGCTTCAAAAAGCAATAGAAATTATCCTATGTGCATGTGAAATAAAAAGTGACTCCTGTTTCATCTTATTACTGGCACTATACTGTATTAGAGGTCGATCGATAGTGGATTTTACCGATAAATAAGTTGCGCAGTACCTGGGGACAACCGATTAATCGGCTGATGGTTTTTAAAAGTGATGCTGCATGAAAACATAACACTCAAAGTAAAATATTGCTGAACTTTATTACAAAAATAAACAGTACTGATTGTACCATGAAAATGTACTGTACTTTTTTAAAAATGAAATAAATATACACAAATTTATATATATTAACTAATAATAATTATTAAAGTAAATGAAAGATATACATCCAAACTGATCCAAAAAGTAACACTCCAAATAACAAATAAAAATAAAGACATCCAAAATGAATCAAAAAACACTTCAAATACCACAACAAAATTTGTCAGTGATAGTTTTTATTTCGCCTCTAGAGGCCGCTCTCGTACTGTATAATGACAGCAGACTCTTCTCAGACGCTCCCACAAAGGACACAACTGGGAAAACTATCAGTGTGGATTTATTTTTCCAGTAATCGGTCATCTGTGCAGAATAATCGGCAAAACCAATCGATCGGTCGGTCAACCTCTATACTGTATAGCTGTCAGTCAGTTTTTTAATACCTATATACTGTTTTAAATGGCAAAAATGTTGGTAAACACTTACCCTGAAGAAAGGCTGCTTCTTAACTTCTTCAGCATCCTTCTCTCCAGAACCCAGCCTCCTCTCCGGGTTCCTCCTCAACAGCTGTCGACCGACACAAAACAAACCTTCAGAATCCAGTTCAATCTCCATTCTATCATTCTTACACAAAGTATGTTTCAAATATAGCAGAAGCAATTTAGCACCAGTTAGCATTCATTCACCATGTACAAGCCTGCTGTTACGGCTTGTGTCTTATAATCGGACTACAAAACTGTGTGTGCTTAATTGTGTTCGTGCATATAGGGAACCCACCCTCCTCATAATGCCGATCGCTTCTGACGACAGGAATCGTGGGTAACGGACTTCATCGTTCACTATGCTGTCAAACACCTCCTCCTCGTCATCTCCTGGAAACGGAGACTAGAAAGAGAAAGAGAAGAACATACACTACAGAAGGAAGTAAATATTCACTCATTTCCTCAGGGCAACCTTATTATTAAAAGAATGATCAACAACTGCTTAAATAAAATCGTTTTGGAACCGGTATTATCACAACATACTGTATGTGAGACAAACGTATCTTTCACCATTAAAGGAATACTGCAGTGGTTTTTAACATAATCACACCAGTGGTGTATGTATGATTAGTAAAATAAGAATGTTAACATGTCTACCTGTTCTGAGAAAAGCAGAGATAACCTGTTTACTCAAAACTCACTTTAATTGAAGTCTAAGGGCAGTTGTTACGTCTTTTAATAAAGATGTATGGAAAACACATTTTGATATCTTTCACTAATTCTTCAGTCTAAGATATCCACAAGTTAAGCTTTAAATGTATATAATTTGTTCTTTTTAAAACGAAAGAATTAGGGTTATACATCCCTCCATCCATCCATTTTCCATACCACTTATCCTACCCTGGGTCACAGGGAGCCTAGAGCCTGGAGCCTATCCCAGGGGATTCGGGGCACAAGGCGGGGGTCACCCTGGACGTGGGTGCCAACCCATCGCACGGCACAATCGCACGCACACTCACACACCCATTCACACACTATGGACAATTTAGAGATTGTCCATAGAGATCCCAATATTCCTTTAACACTTTAACACTGCATTTTTTTATGTGATTTGGATTTTCCTTTAAATTGAATCTGTTTCTGAAATATTTTCTGTTATTTTTCTCAGTACAGTGAAACTTGACAAAATACAGATGTGGTGGGTAGAGATTAGATTGAAGAACACTGGACTATTGCTTTAAAAGCTATACAAGGAAAGTACACCACCACAGTGTCTCTCTCTCTCTCACCTCTCCAACAAGCATCTCGTAGATCAGGACTCCGAGTCCCCACCAGTCCACCGCCCGTGTGTAGGACGTGTCTGTCAGAACCTCCGGAGCCAGAAATTCTGGAGTGCCACAGAACGTACTCGTCCTGTCCCCAAAGCCCATACCTGAAGAGAAACAAACACAAAGGTTACTGAGATTATAATCTTGTTTAATGGCAATTCTAATTCTCATATGCTCATACTACACATCCCACCTTCTTTACACAGTCCGAAATCAGCTATTTTCACATATCCGTCTGTGTCAAGCAGCAGATTGTCCAATTTTAGGTCCCTGAGTATTAAGAGAGTGAAGTCAGATAATATTGATAGAATACAAAGAAGAATGCATACACGAGGAACAGGTTTCGTACCGATATACGATCTTGTTGTCGTGTAAAAACTGAAGGCCGAGAACCACACAGGCAGCATAGAACCTGCAAACAGACACAAGTATCATGATACACCTTCAATCCACACCCACCACAAAGTCCATCAAACATAAACATGTACATCAGCACACACGCTCAACATACACAGCCCGTGGCTCGGCGAATACATCGGCGTGGATGTGCATCATGAGATCTCCGCCCGCTGTGTACTCCATGACGAAACACACATGCTCCGGTGTCTGGAAGCAAGCGAACAGGTTCACCAGGAACGGGTGCTGAGAGCTGTTCACTATCTCAAAGATCCGCTTCTCACACATCAGGCTGAAAAAGTGAAGGGGACATAAGTAACGAGAACATTAAAGAAAAAAAACAACTATGTAGTACATGCAAGCCATGCAATTTCTTTTGTAATAATGTAGATAACAGTCACATTCTCAATGGACAATTCCACACCACACCACCAGAGGTCATCACCGCCTGAATACTAACCACTTCTGCGTTAACAACCCGCTCCGGCAGCTCATCACTTCTGTTTATAAACACTATGTTCCAGAGCCCTTTTGCGAAGTCTTGCCATGCTTTGGATCGCATTGCTGAGCCTATTAAATTTATTTTCCCCCCCTTTTTCCCTCAATTTCATCATTTACCAGTTCCCACCCACTAACAAGTGGTGTGTCAATCAGCTTCCTAGTTCAGTAGTCAGAACACTCATCAGGGAGTCGGCCATTTTAAGGGCTGTCTCAATCGCAAAATCCTTCCAGTGCACTGGAAAGTTCGCTCCCTAAAAAAATCCCACAATGCACCACGGAAACCAGGAAGCATCGATGCTCCATATGTTCCCTTACTGGAAATGATGTCATGTGTTTCCTGAAGCCTCTCAGCTCGAAAAAAAAAAAAGGCAGACGAACTCTCAGCCAACCTGGTTTACAAATCAGTAACTTGCTACCGTTGTTGTGCTTCTCAAATGATTATGTACGTTAGCAATTTTTAACCTTATTTGACCTTCTATATACGTTTTGTGTTTAATGATTTAAAAAAAAATAAAAAATCCACTAGCTAGTTTACGATCCTGTTTGAAGTACCACGACAGAAATGCGTGTGATTAAGCAAAAACATTTATATGACATATAAAACGTAAATATTATAATATAACTTTTAAATTTTTGGTGACGTTTTATAACGTGAGTGCGTAGTCATGTAGCCAGAAATCGAGTTATCAGCGTCCAAATGTATAGTGAGCCGGGGTCCTTACCAGTGCCCGAACTCATGCACGCAATATACACAATATTCATGACCTCGGGAGCTGATTGAGACATACCATCGCTCTCTTTTATCACACAACAGCTACCAACTGGGGAGGGTGTGTTTCCTCCAAGACATGTGAAGCTGGGCTACTACTACTTTTTTTTTTTTCTCAAAATGCTGCTCATGCAGCGTAACACACAAGGTGAAAGCGCTATCAGCCTTCTTCCACATACATTGTGGTTGACTAATGATGAATAAGGCTCTGATAGACAGGGGCAAGAGTCACAGAGAGAGAGCATGGGCAATTTTGCTCTCTAGACTCCTGGGCAAGGATGGCTGTGGAATGATTGGGTTTCGAACTTACTGTGCCTTGTTTACCCACATATGTCTCTGTTTAAATCTTTAGATTGTTTTTCTTTGTTTTTTTTTCCACACATTGCCTAGTCAATGGTCTTTATTTAATGATGGAATTGAATTTCTGGTTTTGCCCTTTCAACCTGGCTTTTAGATTTCTGATTGTGGTTTTTCCCTACGATTTATTAAACTCAGCACTTGGATGCAACCAATCCCCATGTTGCGAGTTACAGATTACATAACAGTCTAAATGCATTCTAATGCAGACTTGCCTCTCCACTTCATCTCTGGCCACAATGTCTCCTTTCTTCAGTGCTTTGATAGCATACATCGAGCCTGATTTCTTATACTCCGCCAGCAATACCTGGAAAAGTCATTTACAGAAGTCATTTACTGTAAAACAGCAATATGCAAAAGTGCAACAACAAAAAAAAAAGACAAAACAAGGGACAACGTTTACCTTGCCAAAATGACCTCTGCCCAGCACGGCGATCAACCTGAAATCTTGAAGCCTCAATGGAGTTTTCTTCTGTTTACTGCAGAAGACCAGACATAATGTAACACAAAGGGAAAAATACAGCAATTATGTGTAAATCTGTGTGTCTGTGTGTGTATACCCGCTGAGCGAGTGTGTTCTGTTGGGTCTTTGAGGTGTGGAAGAGTCCAGAGGAGAGCACGGCTCAATGACATGTGGTCTCTCCTGAAATCATGAAGAAATATAGACAAGGAACAAATTAATGACTAAAGACAGAGGGTAAAGAGTAAGAACGGACACTGACTACAATTCATATGAATTGTAGTATCGAGCCTTCTAGACTGAGGGTTCTAGAAATAATATCATGATGTATTAGGGGCAGTGGTGGCTCGGAAGTTGAGACTCTGGGTTACTCGTCAGAAGGTCGGGGGTTCAAGCCCCAGCGCTGCCAAGCTGCCACTGTTGGGCCCTTGAGCAAGGCCCTTAACCCTCTCTGCTCCAGGGGCGCTGTATCATGGCTGACCCTGTGCTCTGACCCCAACTTCCTGACAGGCTGGGGTATGTGTGCATATGTATATGTAATCAATAAAGACTCATTATCATTATCACCATTTCTCATGCGAATACTGAGTTACAGACATCCTCATGAATCAATGTTGCAATAGCAGCTTCATCAAGATACTCATAACAACAGACATCTCTCTCTCTCTCTTTCTCTCTCTCTCTTGTTCTCTCACCGGTGTCTGTCCATCTGTCACGTCTCTCCTGAGTTCCACTTTCATGGGGGAATCCGAGTCCAGGCTCAGTTTCTCCACAGAGATCTCCCTACATCATACACACATATCCACACACGCAGGAAGAGAGAGAGCCGCAGATAAAAAGCCTATACTTTGATAGACTAGAAAAATAAACACACGTCTTAGTTTTAGCAGCGTTTTACAATAGGAATGTGACAAAAATAAAAACTATCCCAAAATGCACAACATAATCTAGCACTGCTAGCTGTTTTTTTTTTTTGCAACATCCGCCAACACATACATAAAATTCTGCACTATGTATATTTATTCATTTATTACTCTTTGTTGCTCATCCTCTACTGTGAACTGTGCGATATCCCATTTGTCACTTATGTGTATATGAACGAGGTGTTACTCATCTGTATAAATTCCTATTCCTATTCATCTGTACATACGTTGAGGTGTTCATAGTGTAGATATTATCATTATTATTATGTTTTACTACTATTATTCTTATTTTTCTATTCCTATTATATATATATTTTTAGACATTTTTTCTATTCTATTCCTATTTAATGTGTATTCTTTCTTATCTTTTTTGTGTAATGGAGCTGCAGTAACGAGGGATTTTTTTTTCTTATCTTATCTTAAAAAGGCTAAGTGAGGTGTTTTTGCAGAAAAAAAAAGTCGATAAAAACGTAGGTATTTGGCATTTGCAAAACGAGGGAATGAAATGAAAGTCTGAATGCCAGAGCGCTGGAATGGCAACAGTTTCAGATCGCGTTTAAAAATCTGGTCGGAAACGTGATGGATATCCGGATTTTCCTCGGGAAATTTTACAGGGAACGTTGCAAGATGCGGGATTTATGGGTCAAAGAGTGATGCAGCTATGAATTTATGAATTATTAGTGATTTACTAATTCACAGCCAGTGACAAGATCCTAACAGATTAATAATATTATTTCCCATTAACCATAACCAACTCAACTCCAGTCCAAAATGCAGTAACTTTTCAGGTCTGATTTCTCAAAGAATGAACTTAAGCACATTCCCGGCTCCATGACGACGTTAATCGAATTGTGATAGTAACCTGGTTCAGATTAGTAATTAAAACAGTTCAGCTGTGCACCACACAAAACACTGAGAAACCTTCTTTTCTCTGTAGGGAAATTCATCTACATAAAAATGTTTGTTTCACGTTATATATTATCATCCAAAATGTGTCGAATATGATCTGCACTATTTTGTATGAACGTGTATATTAGCGTATTGCAGTCCCTCCAGGATTTTGCGATTTTTTGATTGCAGAATTGAACGCAAAATCAAGGAAACTCCTCACGAAATATTCTCAGGAGCTTGCAATTTTTAAAAATCACCGCAGATTTGGGCCAAGACGTGTCATGTGACGTCATCACGACGCAGCCCTCTTCGATTCAGGTGTGTCAAACATGAGTACAGCTAAAAGGTCTCATTTACCAACAAACATCGCTGAGAAAGACCGTGCAAAACAATTTACGTTTGTGCAATCACAATTTCGCCAATTCAAGTAGTTTTCTGCAAAAAAAAAAAAAAAACCCAGCAAATTGCATGCCAAATTTTGAAAAAAGCATTTTTGGCTGCAACAATCACAAAAAAAAAACTCTGTGTGATCCTGTATGGACTGGTTTTATTAGTGTGTGTATTACCCAGACTGTATTGTGTGAGCTGTATTGGGACTGTATGTTCCCGTGTTGTTAACGGTCGGAATGGCGTTCCTTAACAGCCGCACCCACGTGCCGATATCCACGTTCATCTGGCGAGCACGCAGGAAAGCTTTACCTGTCAATACACACAAGAAGTAACGTCCATTTAACACACAATGCAGCGAAAATGTATTTGCCCACTAAGGGTGCACTGTAAGATCTTTCTGAGAGCTGTTATTTACTCATCTATTCATTTGTTTGTATTAGCTCATTTTATTTCCTCCCCCTCTCATTGCTTGATCCACTGCTTTTTGTAGTCTGTGTATTTTTGTACGTGGTTATATAAAGTCTACATCCATACATGAGCTTAACAGAGTGCGAACTGGAGCGAGACAGATCAAAGCAGATGAGGTGCAGATGTGGAAAATATGCAGCTACATGTTTATAGTCACACTGTCTCTTTCATATCAGCAAGTGTCTGAATGGCGTTACTGAAGAACAAAACGCGGCTACAGGCACGTCTTGACCGAACGGCTACGTTTGGGGTAAAAGCTAAGCTGTTTTCTGGGATGATGGTTGTTGTGGCTTTACCCTGCTGTTTAGAGAATACTTTCTTCTGTCTCTTAAGGCGTGGAACCCTTTCGATGACCGGGTTAAAGAACGTCACCTGGAACACAAATACACACACACACACATACACATAAAGAGGTTGAGAGACTAACATCTTTATAAATGAATGTAAGTAAGACTGTGTGTGTGTGTGTGTGTGTGTGTATACCTCAGCCAGCAGCAGGCCCTGTGGTTCCAGCTCTAGCTTAACTGTGTGTTTCTGGTTATCCAGGAAGTCCTCCAGCTTCAGGAATTTCAGCGCACACAGAGAGCGATAGTCTTTCCAATACACAGCTATCTCCATTTCTCTAGACTAGACACACACACACACACACATACACACACACACACAAAGGGCTGTTTACAATAAATAAGAAATTAACTAATATAAGACACATTGCTGTTATAGGAAATTAATCAACGACAGGGTGGTGTGATTCATCCTGAAGCAAAGCAAAGTTGATTACTTTCCTAGCACATTCCAAAGTGTTTTATTCCTTTTATACCTATTTGCTAATGATGTGTCATACACGTAATATTATGGAACATCCATGAAACAAGTTAGTTCCTGTTATCACTTGTAGTATGACAGCTATAAACAGCTGTTCCTTGTCTTTTTTTTCCTCTCTTGAAGCTAACGAGACAAAAAAAGCTAGTCATGTGACTGAGAAACTGCAAAGCATCAGTGCTTTTCCATCCTGAAGACTTTCCTGTAGCGGAAAACTTAAAAGTCACAGCTTTACCTGACTGCTACAAAGCACTGACACTGGAGACTCCTTCCAGAAATGGTCAATAAACATCTCCTCACAGAAAACTTCACCATATTAACGATTACAAGTTGTTTTATTTATTTATTTCAAATTCATTTATGCGGAACGTTCACCATACAAGTCCCATATCAACACCTGACCAATAAGAATCGAGAATTCGCTAGCACTGTGGAATAAAGTAGATTATACCATGGTCTGTCTGAATACTCGATTCTGATTGGCCGGAAGGTGCGCGTTCAAACTGTGTAATGCACAGGTAGTTCCAGTCAGTATAATCACCATTCTCAAATAAAGCACTGTCTTCAAACAACATACACTGCATACGGTAGTTAAACTCGCAGCTTCATTACTAGTAGAGACGCGGCACAGACGCAGGTCATTCACACACTCACAATCTCTCTCTCTCACTCTCTCTCAAAGAAATTCAAATAAATGTAATCTTATCGCACTACTACCTGAAGAATTCTAGACCTAGCGGTCCATATATAAAATAACTAACTAACGTAACCATTATTTTTATCCTTTCAGTCAAACTTTGCACCGCAAACATCAATGACAGCTTTAACTTGTCAATGTTGGTAAGTGACCGTAGTGTAAGCGGTTACACCATCCACGGCTAGGTGTGCGTTACAACATTTTAATGCACTCCGCTTTGTTAAAATCGTGTAACGCACACCTAGCCGTGGAGTATCCCTTACATAATGTATATCAGTGTAACGGTAATTATAATCATTATTCTACTAGTATTCGAATATAGTAGTAATTACTACTATAATTATATAGTAGTAATTACTACGAGAGAGCTTACTAACAGGAGTTAGTGTTATAGTGGTGATTGAGAGTAAACAGTAAAGGTCTTCTTCAGTCAAAATGGTCAAAATCTGTCTAATTTCCTCCTACATTTTCAATGTGGAGAGTTTGTGGTGATGTTAGCAACCCAGTTGTGTGTATCTGATGGCTTATGGACAAAACCAAATCTTCAGAAGAGCATAATTAACCAAAATTCCCTTTTAGTGTATTGCTCCAACATTGGCAAGTTGAATAAAATTATGGATCATTAGCGTGTACTGGTCGTAGTTTTCAATTTTCATCATGTACTTAGGTATTTAAAACATTAACAGAACTAGTCTGGTGTCATGTGTTTAACAATCAGGCGTATACCTGCTTTACCAAATCACTATAACCAGACACTGTGATGTATTGATTAAGAAAAAAGAAACTGTTCTGCGATCAGTGCTAGGTTGGTTATTAATGCTCACCCTTTCCAGCTCTATAGTGAACGTTTGGTCCCAGGTATGTTCTCCGACTGTCTTCCATGCTGTCTGACCCACCACGGTGTTATCCAGCTTCAGCACAGCACTCACCTCCGCTGCACACGCACACACACAAACAAAAGAAGATATTGGTGGAGTGTCCTCCATTTACTCCAATTACCTTCACTTCCAAGTCAAGTCAAGTGGCTTTTATTGTCAATAATATAATAAAAAATGCTGTAAATATAAACATAACATACTATGACATAGTATACAGCAGATACCATATGTGGACACTGCAGCCAGGTAAAGAGTATAATAGTGACAAGAAATTAAATATGATATTTTTATATAAGTTAGCAGCAAAAGTACACCACAGGTACACCACGGACCAAATGTAGTCGATTAGCCAAGACATGCTTGCTGTGAAGAGAAAATCTGAGCCAAAAACTTTTTTGTAAATACATGCTAAAATCTTTATATGCTTGCTTCAATCAACATTGTTCTATATACTTCAGAGTACACTGTCATACATGTATCAACAAACTGAAGCGTCAGATTGACATCATTTCCGGCCTTTTACTTCAAACTCGATGAGTTGAAGCTTAAGAGGTGCTGTAAAGCGTCACTGCCTCTTCGTGTGGAATGATACCAAACATATGCGATTCAGGATGTACAACCTACATTTAACGTTAAAGCATTCGGCTACACAGTTATGTTTTGTTCCTGTCTATAAATTGTATCCAGTCGTACTGTGTCTTAACCAAACAAGAAGTCTGTAAGATGCTACCAAAGAACTAGAAGTGGTTTAAGACATTTTGTGGTGTGTGGCTATAATTATGCAGAACATTGTAGCCAAAGAAGCAAATGTCAGACAACGAACAGGTCTTGGATGAACGTCTACATTTGGAGTTGTATAAAAATGGTATAAAAAATTCGATTATTTTTCACCGATCCATCCGTTCCAATCCATGGGTACAAGTAGAAACAGTTAGTCCTAGGTCAGATTAAATTGCATCCATAAATGATAAGCCTTTGGGAAACAACAAAATGCATACACTCATATTTGTATATACATTTCTCCAAAAGTATTGGAACAGCAAGGCCAGTTCTGTTTTTTTCGCCGCTATACATTGAAGACATTTGTGTTTGAGATCAAAAGATGAGTATGAGACGATAGATAAGAATTTCAGCTTTTATTTTATTTCTTTTCATTAATCAGGAGGAACTTTATCACGCAGCAAGACAATGATCCAAAACACACTGCGAACTCAACAAAGGACTTCGTCAGGGGAAATAATGGAAGGTTTTAAACTGACCAAGTCAGTCACCAGACCTTAAAACAATTGAGCAGCATTTCACCTCCTGAAGAGGAGACTGAAGGGAGAAACGACAACTGAAAGAGGCTGCGGTAAACGTGTGGAAAGGCTTCACAAAAGAAGAAACCAACGATTGATGCAGTTATTGCAAGCAAGTGATGTGCAACCAAATATTATTTACTTTCATTTATTTCAAGACTTATCTGGTCCTATACTTTTGCTCGACTAAAAATTGGGTGGTCTGATACAAAAGGTTCTATGTTTTCTGTTGTTTAACACTTCTAGATGTAAATACCAGGAAGTAAAAGCTGAAATCCTAAACTCTCGTCTCATATCCGTCTCAAGACCAAATGTCTTAAATGGTGTACAGTACAAACAGATGAATTGGCCAGTAGTTTTGGAGGGGACTGCATATATATTTTACTGAAAATTTTGGAAAGAAAGGGCATTGGAATTACTTTTTCAAACATAACTATAAAATTGTATACTTAAACTCAATTTAAAACTTTGGGTTCGTACAGGGTTTTTTTTTTTAAATAAAAGCTCAAATTTAATTAGATAATCCTAAATACTAATATGTAAAACTAAGCCTAAATAAAATAAATAATAAAATAAATAAATAAATAATAAAATAAATAAAAAGAAACACGTTTTATTTTACGAAATCAGAAATTTTTTATATAACTTTTATTATTAGACCCTGTGAGGATATTGTGCAGATATTGGAAAACACACACTCACACACCACACATACACACACAAACTCACAGGAGAGCTCATCTGTTTTCGGTGCACTCTTGCCGCTGACGCTGCCACTTCGGCTGTAAAGGCCTTTCCCACTGCGCATGAAGGAGCGAGCCTCGCCGGGACTGTAGCACGGCAACACCACCGGGCTGCCACGGCTACGACCAGGAACCACCTCCAACAAGCTCTCACAGCCTAGTAACTTCACCTGCAGCATGCCTGACAGACACACACACACACACACAAAGGATTAACTGTAAGAATACGACTTAGTACACCTATAAGAACTGCCCGAACAAATAAATACTATTTGTGCTGTTGTAATGTTTATACAAATCTTAAAGATCGTAAAAGTTACCGGTGAGAGGAGAGGGTTTGGACAGTGTGCTGTACTGGTTGTGTAGGTAGGGGGTGCCGTGACGTGAGCTGAAAGTGGGTGAGGAGGCCAGGACGAGCTCCTCTTTGATCAGACAGGCTTTGGGATGATCCTCAGGCAGATCAGCCAACCGCTGGTCTAAAGAGAGCTTCAGCAGATCCAGCCTCTGAGAGGACTCGCTCAGACGACACTGAGCCTAGAGAGAGAGAGAGAGAGAGAGAGAGAGAGAGAGAGAGAGAGAGAGGTACACCTCAACATGAGAGGCTGAACAAGACATTTATTACTATTTTTTAACTGTGAAGTGAATTGTGTGTTCTGAATTCAAGTGCATTGAAATGATGTAATAAGAAACCAGTAAGGAACGTTTGATGTCAGAGTCATAGAAAATGGGAGAGAGCAAAAAATATGGACATGCTACAAAAAAGAGAGCTAAAGGGTGGAGAAGAGGAGAAAACCACATAAACCCGTGTATGCTTTGCATTTAGAAAATATTTTTTAATGACAATAATAATTGAGTTAATTAATTTGTATAGATTTGATTTAGTGCATGGACTAATGTGTAAGAACAGATATACTCTAATCTTTGCGTGTGTGTGTGTGTGTGTGTGTGTGTGTGTGTACCTCGCACATGGCTTTTTTGTCATGCACTTTGCTGGCTCCCAACAGTCTCAGAACGTTTTTGGCTCCCTCTGCAACAGCATGCTCCACCCGGTAGTGGTGCCTCAGTTCCTCGATCCTCAGCTCTATCCCACACGGGTCGGGCTTTCCTGAGAGACAGTCGAAGCTTTCATCAACTTTTCACAAATGAGGACACTTCTAGTGCATGCTTTTAGATCGCATTTTACACTCACACACACGTTTACACAGGAATTTCACAGCGGTCGACAGAAACGATACACTTCGTAACAATTCTTAAGGAAACGTTTCAGGAGGGCTCAGAAAGGGAGAACAGGGTGGACAGGCGTCTTGATCGTCTTTTCCAGTAGGTTGATTTGGAACATTAGCACAGTGAAGCAACAACATGAGGAAAAGCCAACGAAAAAGAACAATAAGGAAGCTGGAGTGACTCAGAGGTGAAGAAGCTGAAAGAAATTTGCTCCAAGGACAATATTCTTTGCCATGGCAATGCCAATCCAATACAAGAGTGAATAACTCAAAGCAGATGAAAATAATGTCCTGGATTTTTAGTGTGCAAATATTTAATGCACATAAATCATATTTCAAAATAAAGAAGTCAAATATATATATATATATATATATATATATATATATATATATATATATATATATATATATAATAAATTGAGATAAATGAATTAGGAGTAATAAAAGAAGATTAAAAATGAAGCACTAAAAAGACTACTATGTATACCACAGTGCGGTTCTAGATTCGGATTGGTCAGAAGATGTTGATTAATGTCTATAACAGCAGCTCTGACAGTAACGTGAGCTGTAAGTCACAATTTTATATAAATGAGCTCATACGATAGTTATCGTTTCTATAGCTAATAACAGATAATAACCACTGACAGTATCATGGATGTGCTACATAATCTAAGAGTAATAAATGTGTGATTTCAAGAAACCTGCTATTTAACAAAGAAAATGTACGGTTACTGATATTTTGAGAAGATTTGAAACAGTCTCCAGTGTCAGCACTTTCTAACGTTTAGAGGTAAAGCTGGAAAGACTTTGTGTTTTATAGTTTCTAGGTAACAAGCCGTATTTTTTTTTTTGTTTTGTTCCCTAAAAAAAGAGATCCTGGTGACGGAGCGGCTGTTTGTATCTTCTATAATGTAAGTGACAACTTGTTTAGTGGAGGTTCCACAATATTAAATCTAACTGTAAATGGATAAAAAGTATCATTCTCATTTTTAAACCTTTTATGCATAAATTATTTATACACACATGTAGATTCTTTTATATTCTCTTTTTTTTTTACTTAAATTTGCATAATTTCGATTCTGTCTGGTTACGTTTAAAAATAAATGGATTGTCCATGAGTAAAACCGGCTAAAGCAGTATGCCTGAAATAACAAAAAAAAACAATAATCTTATAAATCTTCCGATGTCCGAATTGACACAAGAACCCCCCCACCCCCCCATAAACACACCCTAGTTTTTATTTATTTATTTATTTAACGTAGAAGGTTAGTGAGGACTGAGGACAACAAATAGTCCGACTCACAGAGGTTCATGTTTGGGGATGATTTGCGTCTTATTTTACTACAGTATAAAGAACGCGCCGTAAGTCCATAAGTGTGGACACTATGCATGAAAGGGTTAAACAAATTCAAAAAATAATTGTTGGCAAATTGTTGTGGTATAAGAGTAGAAAAACACAGTGAGAAGTGCTCTTATAGGATAAAAAAATCAACTTCAGGGTGCTGACGTTCAGGCCACATCACAACACCCCATGACTGATTATTTTCCTATTACACGTTTTACTCCCGCCATACAGTATACTCCCAGCACAAGCTGTAGAGGAAATCAGGAACAGCTTTGTTTCCTCTTTGTCATTTTGAAGTTGTGTTTGAACAAACCAAAATTATATCTGGTATTCAAAATGTCCTTTCATTGTAACACTGGACAAATAGCAACAAAAAAAAGCCCAGGAATAAGTTCTGCCTGTTGAATAACTCTTGAATATCAGTTAGCATTTTTTGATGTGTTGCAGTGTTCTGGTATGTAAACACAGATACTCGCTACAGGTACTACGAATTGTCTGAGTGAAAGTTTGGAATATCTCGGCATATCCCTCTTGCTAAGGAGCAATGGGGGGGGGACGACCAGGATTTTGTGGTGTCTGTGTGTGTGTGTGTGTGTGTGTGTGTGTGTGTGTGTGTGTGTGAGAGAGAGAGAGAGAGACAGAGAGAGAGAAATAGAGTGTGTGAGGAATACACAGGGAGTGGAGGGGGTGTATGCTGGATGAGAAGAGATGCTTTTATATCCTAATAAGGCATCAATGTGTGTGTGTGTGCGCGTATTGCAGAGGTGTAACAGTATGTGTGTAAATGCTGAGCTAATAATTCAGCGTTTGTGTAGACTCCAGGCAGCAGCACAGTGTTTCCTCTGGTCTCTGGCAGGTGAGAGATGTAATGCAGTAGAGTGCAGTTAATAGCATTACACAAACAGCCTTTTAATACTTTCTATTGTCTCTGAGCTGGACATCCAATTGCCACTGATCGTCCGTGCGCACGGGTGTGTATACTAGGAATGATTTATTTTTTATTGTTTGACTTCTATTAGAAGGTTTATATTTCTATATGTAAATGCAAGAAAATATATCCTAATGTTTAAGATTAAGATTTGTGGCTAAATTAAATGTTATTATAGCAATACTTATATTAATAAAACACTTGGGGTGTATTGTTATATATATAAAATAATTAACAATAGTGTGTTATGGCCTACTGACACTGGAGACTCCTTCCATAAATGTTAAAAAAAAAAAAACGTATCACCGTATCAATGATTAGACGTTTTTCTTATTAATCGGATTATTATTTTCTCATTTGTAATTCGCTTTGGATAAAAGCGTCCGCTAAGTGAATAAATGTAAAATGTAAAATGTAATTATTTAGTTATATAGTTATCGTTTCTATAGTACCAGCTAATTCACAGGAACTTATATTTTGTAATCTAAACCAAAAAATGTAATTATTTGGTTTAGATTACAAAATATAAGTTCCTGTGAATTAGCTGGTACAATAGAAACGATAACTATGTACCCTTAGCTGTATAGAAAGAATGCATTAGAACGAGTGTAGTCATATAAACCTGCGATTCGCCTCGCAGCTGTCAAAACTGCTGTTGAAGAAAATTACTCAACACCTTCTAGCCAATCAGAATCAAGAATGAAACAGCTCTGTGGTATAAATATATTTTGCAAACATTAACAAAGAACTTAAAGCTAAAATTGACATTTTAGCAGTCTAAATGAATCTTAATTCTTTTGCCTAATGGAAGGGCACTTGAGATTTGGTCACAGAAAATATAGTACGCAACAGCGGTTTGGGGCGGAGTTTCACAGAAATGTACAATCCAATCAATATATGTAAAAACCATTGTAGTTTATGATTCACCTCAAGTGGTTTATATAATACAAACACAACATAAAAGTACTGACGAAATTCATTCTGACTGTGTGTGAAATTATAATCTCGTTAAATATTCAAATACATTTGAATACCAAGCTTTTAAAGTCAATTTGTAAGTAACCCTACTTGTAATACTTGTAATGCTATTCTGAACAAAAAAGAAAACCCTGTGGGACTAACTGTGGGATTAACTGTGGGATTAACGAGAATCTGTTTCTAGGTGGTCACCGTTTAAACTGTACCATCTAGTGTGTCTTCCTCCAATAATCAACAAACTCACACACACACACACTGACATACATATATACAGCAATTTAGCTGCATTTTAACCTGTTTTTGCTTGGTCAGTGCACTCACACACACACACACACACACACACACACACACACACCTTGTATGTCCTCATTATGTTCATAGGCCTGCACTGCTTTGCGGATCTGCATGCGAATGATGTCGATCTTGGTTTTGCTGTCCTGGAGCATCTGCTGGGCGGTCTGCAACATCTTCTTATCCTGAGTCACACACACACACACACACACACACACAGTCCATCTTATATTTAATGTTTATAAATAAGAAAAAGGTCATACAAATATGCCTTATTGTCATCACCAATTTGTGAGTGAACCTGTGGGAAAACTGATTATGCCATATTTGGTGGTAGAGCTGTCACCTTTTGTTAAAAGCACAGTGCTAATGCTAATCTTAGCATAGCATACAGTACTGTGCGAAAGTCTTAGGCACATGCAAAGAAATGCTGTAGAGCAAAGATGCCTTTAAAAATTATGGAATTAATCGTTTCTCCATTTTAAAAAAAATACTATAAAGGGTAGTAAACTGTAATAAATTAAAGAAAGGTGATATTTGGTGTGACGACCCTTTTTTGTCTCAGGTGGAGTTAGTGCGGTTTTAAAAGGAAATGAGCTGTAAATTTTATTGAGCATCTTGCGGAACCAGCCACGGTTCATTTGTAGACTTTGACTGTCGCACTCGCTTCTTATTTTTGCGGCAAAACCCAGCAGCCTTCATTGTGTTATTTTTTGTCTGAAAAGTGCCTCTTACCGCTCAATCTGCTGCTTTCTTTACTGACATACAAACATTTTTTTTTTTAACATTTCATTTTGTGCTGGAAAACTAATGTTTGGAAATCGAAAAGGTTTTTATACTGACGCAAAAATGTAGAAGTCATTAAATAAAAATCTGTAACAAAGTGTGTACTAAAAAAAATAGGTTGCCTAAAACTTTTGCACAGCACTGTATTTACCAACAAAAAATAGCCTACAGTACAGCTAAATTTATTAATGTTCACATAAAGTTTAGAGATAGAGAATATGTTTGATTATAGGGTTGTCGGATTATCATTTCATTGGTAACCTATGTTGACTGATTAATATCTCAGATACTGTGTACCTCGACTGTAACCAGGATGTTTATACAGTGTGTTAATTCTGTCAGCCATTTTGCCAAAAATGCAGCAAAATGCAACAATACTGTGCAACAACAGACACACTGCCAGATACTCAGATCATTTGTGTTCGTTTAGGAACGGCACTTTCTCTTTGTTTAGAAATGGCAGAAACAGCAATCTGAAGAATGAAGAAAAGGCCAATATACAAAAGTAGACCATGAAGGCCACTAGCCATTTGTGCTCATATACTGTATACACCACTACTTTAGATGAACAGAAGTTTTCTTTGGGGCTCAGGACATTCTTTATTGCATCCTAAACCGCAATGAAAAATCTGAGTGCAGACAGAGAGAGAATGACTGTGTGCATGAGTGTGTGTGTTACCTTGGTAGTGCTGTTGGCGTAGATAGGGATCATATTCTCAGCGCCCTGCTTGACTTTGAGCTCTATGTTGAGCTGCCTCTCCAGCGCGGCAATGCGCTCCTGATGGGCCGATGCCCGGCTCTCTGTGCCGGGAGAACGAGGCACATCATCTGGGCGAGGGGGCAGAGGTCAAAGTTAGGACTTTCCATCTAACTGTCAGAATTTGCTGTAATGTGAGGTTTAAAGCCTAAGATTTGATTGGGAGTAAATATAAGCAAGTGCTGCTCAGTGACTACTCTTTTTTGAGTCACTAATTGGGTCTCTGTGTGCATTTGTACAAGTTAAATATTCATGCACGACGGATGTGTATCCAGCTGTGAGCACAATCAAGTGACTACTGCGGTACACAAAAAAATGAAACATTTAGCATCAAAGCAACTAGATTTAACCAGTTTCCCCACAGAAAATCCCCACAGAAGGTTCTAATGACTGACCCGAAACCCACTGTGGCATCTAGAGCCATTCTGACATTAATTAAAAATGCAAGATCAACGGTTTCATTACAATACAATGTTCTGTGCTTTAACCGGTAGACTCACCACGAGCCTCATCCGTTCCCTTGACAACAATATGGGCGTCAAGCTCCTGGAGCTGTGCATGGAGCGAGTGGAGACGCCGGTTGGAGGAGCGCAGCTGGTTGTCCACCTGCTGGGCATTGCGTTTATCAGTGGTTGCACGTCGCAGGTTCTCTGCTCCTTCCTTGATCTTCAGCTCCTTGCGGATCTCCCGGCGGATCTTCTCGCGTTCCTCGTCCAGCCGCTGCTGCACGCTTGAATCTGAAAAGTCCGAGCCGTGGTCCAGACCCAGCTGTTCCAGCACGGACAACCCGCCCGGATCACTCTGGAGGCAAAAGTGGGAGAGGTTTAAAAGCTAAACAATGGCACTAAAAAGAAACTGTCAGATTTGTGGACACTACACCTGAACCTGAGTTAGGGGTGGACACAGTCACATTGCCTAATATACACTATATGCCCCGAAGTATGTGGACACCTGACCTTCATAACCTATATGTGGTTCTTCCCCAAACTGTTGCCACAAAGTTGGAAGCATACAATTGTTTTTGTAAACATGTTCCAGCATGACAATGCCCCTGTGCACAAAGCGAGATCCATGAAGACATGGCTTTCCAAGGTAACAACTTAAGTGGCCAGCATTGAGATCTGACTTCAACCCCACTGAACTCCTTTGGGATGAATTGGAATGCTGATTACGCCCCAGGACTCCTTGCCCTGTATCAGTACCTGACCTCACTAATGTTCTTGTGGCAGAATGGGCAAATCACAAAGTTCATGTTCAAAAATCTAGTGGAAAGCCTTCCCAGAAGAGTGGAGGTTACTATATGAGCAAAGAGGGGGACAAACTCTGGAATGGGATGTTCAAAAAGCACTTATGGTGCGATTGGTCAGGTCTCTAGATCATACTTTTTGGCATATAGTGTATTTCTTAATACTTATTTTTGCTAAGGTTTTAGCTAATTCTACATTCAAATTACGGCTGTAGGTGGAAGACGCCAACATTAACCCTAAAGAAGCAACGGAAAACTGTGCGGAAAACTTTCATCATGAGTTCAATGTCCCTGACTTCTGCCATCATGCCGTAGCAATAAAACAAACCGGACGTCAATTGTTTTGTTGTTTTTCTTGTAAAACATGGTTTTAGGAAACATTTAGCATTGAAAAACTACAACTTCAAACTACAAGATTATGATGTCAACGTGAAAATACGATATATAGTATACAATAAGTGGATGTCTCAAAGAACAGCCTGCTCATCCATAAATATGCTTACGTTAGCTAACTAGATTAGCTAACCATGTAAGCACTAGGAATCGTTACCTGACAAATCATGACCTACTATTAAAAAGAATATTTGTTATGCACCATACCATAAGTAGTGCTTTGCCATAGGTGAAATTATTTTCTTGCAGTCATGTGTTACAGGTGCAAGATATGATGCCTACCTGCTGCAATCTGTTGCATACCGTTTATATCGATTTATCTTAATTCTGTAATCTGAGGCTCATTTTTTTCCCCCAAGACAAAATGCCAAAAATCACTATTTCCTGCTGTATGTAGCTACTGATGATGCAATACTCTCACAAAAGTGAAAATATACCAACATATTGGACATCCTTTTCCTGTCATGATAACATGCAGGGGTATATATATATATATATATATATATATATATATATATATATATATATATATATATATATATTATTCCTGTACACTTTATTTTCCTAATAATTTAATAGACAGGTTACATTTTTCAGCAAAATGCTTCACATAGACTCAAGATATCCTTTATACCCTATTTGTGTTTTAATACTGCTTCAAAGGCCGCTTCAAAGTCTTATGAGGCCGACACAGACCAAATTCTCTCATAAAAGAGATACTTTAAAAAGCACAGAAATTACAGAAGTGGTTGTGTCTGAGGTTATGCTCCAAGACCAAACAAACAGTGACACGAATAAAACAACGAGCTGCAAAAAGGGAAACAAACTGCTAAAGCTTAGCAATGATAAATGTAACTAGATCAAAGACATAAACTAAGCAGCCAGCTAGCAAGATTCTATAGAGAACAACATTCATAAAGCACAGAGTGTTTTCCAGGAACTAGTGGCGCTTAAATCCCTTTGACATAAAAAAATCGTATCGCTGTAGTTCTTGTAAGCCAGGAAGTTGTGCTTGACAGCTTTGCAAACCAACTCATTCCACAACAGGCAACAGTATCAGTGCTTCAGTAACCACCAAAGTCAAGTCTGTTAGTCCTACTCACTCTTGCCGTTTAAGAAAAAATTCATGCAGAACTACAGCGACGGCACTCCACCTGTGTTTCCAGGTATTCCCAGCGATCCCAGTGGTCCCATTCGCCCGACCAGCACATGCTGTTTACTCCAGCTCTACTATCCAACCTCTAACTGAGACATCGAGCCAGACGGAGAGAAACAGAGACAGAAAGGAAGGGAAAGCCATGGTTGGGGTCGCCCTCCCTGAGCAGGATATCCGGCTGAGCCTCAGTACGGTCACTTCCTGTTTCCTGTGAAGTTGTGCATGGCCAACACCAGCGCCTGGATTTCAGTTTCTCTGTTTTCCATAGAAATCTGCAATATTGTCTATAGCAAAAGTGCGATTTTTTGTCATTTTACTTTCTTTGTATTCTATATACTAGTGTGCATTTGTGTGAGTACGGCTCTCTCCGTATACGCTGACCAAAAATCGAGCTGAGTGCAAAGAGAGCAAAAGAGCAACACCAAACTAGCTAGAGATAGAGAGCGAACAGTGACATCACTAGCTCATATTACAGGATGTGAATAGAAGCAAAGCAGTGGCCCTTCCTGCACTACATCCAGTTCAGATTCCTTGAATGCAGCTCCAGTTAAACAAACACAACGTCAAGAAATGTTTAAAAGAATACACCAGCATTTTCATCCTAATCTCTCACCACATCTGTAGTGAATGTGTGACCACCATAGACCAAAAGTTCGATCAAAACGTTCCAAATGTACTGACAAAAGAACAGAAAACTCAAAACCTACTTATAATAAAAGCTGTTGGAACAGTCAGTATTCTTCAGTCAAAGGTATTGTTAAGGTATAATCAGCGATTTATAGGTAAACTGTTCTGTAGCTTCAATGACTACGTTTACACGGACAGCAGTAATCTAATCATTGACCTTATTCTGAATAAGACAATATTGTGATTAAGGTGTTTACATGAGCCGCTTTTAGAATACTCCTTTCATGTTCCCGTTTTACATGTTATAGAACATAGAGCCATTAACGTCACACGTCATTACGTCCCCACGCCACGCCGTCCGACGTTCCCTCCAGAATTTCACGTATCAACATACAGTTCGTCTTTGTTATGGTACCGTATACAGTTTTGGGTGTTTCATTTTTAATTTTATGTATTTTATGTTAATTATCAGTCATGCTGTACGTGTTAATAGACGACTGCTTGAAGCCGTGGGCTGCGTCCCAAACCGCGTACTTACCTGTTATATAGTAGCTGAGATACATGTATTTCACTTCCTACTATATAGCAGGTAAGTACGCGGTTTGGGACGCAGCCGTGCTCTCTTGTTTGCCGTAAAACGGCTGAGCACTGCCGTGTGTGATCGTATCCTGTCGCAAAATGCGGTGAAAACTCTCACACGACGTTAATAGTGTGATTAAGGTGTGTACATGTCTGTAACGCACGTCGATAATGCGACTAAAACAGGAACACTCCACATGTCTTAATTCCGTTTGTGTTTACTTCCGAGTATGACTTTAGTCGGATTAAGGTAAACAGTAATTGCTGTTTACATGCTAGTTTCTTAATCAGAGTATCGTCTTAATCGGGTTAATATCGGATTATTTTTGTCCATGTAAACGTACTGAATGTTCTTGCAAAACACATGCCCGAGGCTTACTGCTAGTGCAAGAAGGTGAGCTTTCTGAACTGACAGACAACGTGATTGACTGAAACCTCCTTGTGATCCATATCATCTGTTTTTCTCTTAAGCACAGAGCCCAGAATTTTCCCTCGGAGCAAATATTTGACAGCTGTCTGAATGTGAGAACACCAACATTTTCAGAAGCATTCTGCTACTATATTTCGCTAGGATTCACATGCTTGCTTCTGCATTTTTATGACTAAATCGTGAGTTTTCTGGAATTCTTTTACGTAATTTGTGTAGTTGTATTCTCTGGCTTTTAGCTAACGTTCCCCTTCTACCTTTCTATCATTTGCTCCTTTTGAGCCCCTAACCACCTGGATGATCAGCTTTTCATCTCCAATCATTCCTGTTCTTGCAGACATTCTTAACAAATCTTCCTTATTCCAGCAGAAAGTCAGAGCAATACCACCCATTACCATAGTTAGTGGTTTTTGTCTATAATTGGTCCATCCCCCCCGCCCCCCCCCCAAAAAAAACCCTGTTTTTAATTAAGTAATTTAAACCACAGCAACCCTCATCAGGATAAAGGGGTTACTAAAAATAAATTATTGATTGAATAAGTATTCTGTGCTACAGAATTTGCCTCCATTTTAGTTTATAGCTTAGATAAATCATCCCCTCGTCATTTGAATCAAATACCAATTAATCTTCCAAACGACTGATTTTCCTGATTTAACCTGATCTGATTAACGCTTGCCTACCAAAATAAGATATTGTGATTGCTTAAAGTACATGTTCGAATGAAAGTTTTACTAGACAGTCCCTCAAGTATTCTGCGATCGCAGAAAGTAATGCAAAATCAAGCAAACGACGCAATATTCAAAGGAGCTTGCAATTTTTCTAAATGACCACAGATATTCCGCAGACTTGGGCCAAAACACGTCATGTGACGTCATCGCACCACGCCATGTGACGTCATCACAACATGTATTCAGCCAAAGCACTCTTCGATTCATGTGCACTGAATATATGCACAGCTAAAAGGTCTCATTTACCAAACAACATCATTGCGAAATTCCATGCAAAACAATTTCGTGCAATTGCAATTTCGCTAATTCAAGTAGTTTTCTGCAAAAAAAAACTCAGCAAATCGCATCACAAATTTAGAAAACAATGCAGCAAAATGAAGCTTTTTCAGCCACAACAATTTTTAAAAATCCTGTACGGACCTACTAGAGTTTATTGGAAATTTTTCTGTCTCTTTGTGTCTGGTGAGCATCATGTCTGACTCCATATAAAAATGTGTTGCAAATGTTTATTAGGTTCCACAGGATCTCGGTCCTGACATACACCAGTAGTGAGAATGACTATTACAGGATTTCCCGGGGAACTCACAGCAGCTCGAGAACAGATTTGATTCTGAATTTGAACACTTTATGCACTCAGTGGCATGGTGGTGCAGCGTGTAGCCGTGCCGCCTCACAGCTCCTGAGCTCAGGTTACTGTCTCTACGGTGTTTCACACGCTCTCCCCTTGTCCACATGGGTTTCCTCCAGGGTATCCGGTTTCCTCCCTACACTAAAATGAGTGTGTGAATGTGTGTGTATGTGGCCATCGATGGACTGGAGTCTTACTGAGAGTGTATTCCCACCTCACACCCAATGTTTTCCAAAGATCCAGCATGTCCATGACCAGGAAATAGCGGTTACTAATGATGAATGAATCTTGCGCATTTCAGTTTTAATATCTTCTAATACAACTGTGTATTTACTCTGTACGAAGTATAATAGTTCAATTCAATTCAATTCAATTTTATTTGTATAGCGCTTTTTACAATAGACATTGTCTCAAAGCAGCTTTACAGAAACATTATGTCAACATTATGATCTGCTGCACAGTTTCAGGTTTGTGTGCACGTACAGTGCATCGGTTCAGAAACCGTATGGTTTCAGTAGAAGTAGTTTAACAGTCAAGATGACTATCTTCCTTGCTGCAAATGCATGTGTGCGCCTGTATGTTTGCTTTTTGCTTCCTACGGTGTGTTTCTGATGACATCGGCAGAACTGCACATCCTGGTAACTACTGGGCAAGTGGTTAGGATTACTGTTACTGCACACACACACACACACACACACACACCCACACCCAAACAAGCCATTAGTGTTTAAAGCCATTTAGATTACATCCATAAAAAATAATCAACATGTAGTACCTGCTTCAGCCTCTGATTAGCCTACACACGCACGCACACACACACACACACACACACACACACACACACTCACACACACACACACACACACGTGCACATGTACACACCAAAACACAAAAGCATGGCAGTGACTAAGCCATAACTTAGCCACGAACAATGGCGGTAAGCTGTAGCCTGTTCAAAAAAACACATGAGTCATTTACAGTAAGCGAGGATGACAGAGCTAGAAAGAGAGATAGAGAGAGACAGAGACAGAGAGAGAGAGAGAGAGAGAGAGAGGCAGTAGGGGAAGTTACTACTAAAGTGGACTTGTGGGATAGGAAGCTAAATTCCAGCTCTACTTTTATGCCATTTAATCATAAGGTTGCCTTGAGCCCAACCTAATAATTAAGCTCAGCTCCTTAAAATGAAGCTTAGCCTGGTTACAAGTTCTTAATCTGGGGTCTTGTAACTAAACAGATCCAGATGGCTGGATAAAGGCTGGCTTGTGGTTTGTAGTGATGAAGCAAAAATACAAATACGCTTGGTGAACATTTGCAGGATTCTGCCACTAGCTCTATTGGACTATCAGCAATATGTTTTCGATCTTTATCATAACTTAGAAAAAAACACTGTTAGAGCAACAATGGAGAAATACGTTGCATACGTTGGGGAAACCCACTGGGGAAACACTGGCGAAACCACTGTACTCATGTGGATTCTTCACACAAGAATCCTAATTTTCCAAGCTGCCCGAAATCACAGACGTCACACAGAAGATGTATTTGAATACTATTCTGTAACGGGCCTATGCTTTCAATTAATATACAGTCCAGATGACACTGAGGGTCTGCTTTTTGGATATGAATGACTAGTAGGAGGTATCGCTTGGGATGTGTTTCCAAAGATAGAACCTTTAAATAGTCTAACTGGTATCAGTAATAATGAGTAATATGTCACTGGTTATCATTAATACAGCACATTCACTACATAAGTGTGAAGCAACAGTAGTCCTTAAATAGATGGCCAATAGATAGCTGGACAAGCTGTATAGTAAAAATATCAGTTGATTGACCCAATTGTATTTATTGAATCTTAAATAGCTTCATATTTTACATTTAATAATAATAATAATAAAAAAAACCCGAAACATCAGAGTAGAAAGACATTTTCTTGGAACTGGTATTGTGAAGAAAGGTAATAAGCACAGTGTTTAAACTGCAGTCGAGGCGAAGTTGCAACTTGTAATTCTCTGCCTACAACCGGTAAAAGTCACAGAAAATACCCACTCAACTTGAAATTTCATCTCTTCGTCTTTACGGAGTGACGTGAAGTCAACATGGCTGTGAACAGTGTAAGGTACACCGTCTCTCCTTTTAAATTAGGTTATAGATAGCAGTATTGGGTTTAGATCAGTTAATATACAGACAGTACATGGTTAAATCTAGAACACTGACCATACTAATAACTGTAAAAGTGCTGATACAGCAGCTTTTTATGAGCATTACGTACTCTGACAGAGCAAACTGGAGGCGTCCATGTTTTTTTTCCCTGGAGACATCCACGTGTTTTTTTTTTCTGCTTTGCAAGTCAGACATCACGAGGTGGGAAATTACATCATTACAACTTGTAAATGATCACTTACAAGGCACTATGAATGCAGCATTATTTTATGCTTTTTTTTCCTACTTATACCACAACAACTTGACAACAATTAGACAATTAGACTTTGTTATAGAGCATATTTAACCGTTTCCAGTTCTGATTAATGTTGTGGAATATTCATCCATACTATTCATTTATAAAGCAGCTATAAACAGCCGACCCCTCACATGGGCCATGGAGTGTCTGAAAAATTTTGTACTCGTTTCTGGCCACAGGCTTCAGAATGGTAAAGTATTGGCAGATATACACAATTTCCAAAAGGGAAACTCCACAACATACTGAGCATTTGACAGAAAGTTATAGTTACAGACCTGAAAAAGTGCACAGAATCCAGTAGGAAGTAAAGCGTTTTGTTTGAAGAAGCTGGTGGTGTTTAAACAACATAATCTCATGTGAAAAGGTCATCTACCATGTTAGTCAAACCACAGGTGATTAGATAAGTGATTCCTGACCACAATTAATGATGAAATTTACTAGATTCTCTAGACATCTGGCTTGAAAGACTAATTCCTCAGCAACTCTCTCGAAGACTTTCCTATCCCAGATAACTTACTGACTGTAACAAAAGGCTGGCAGTAGAATATCCTTCCATAAATGTTAAATACACCATGAGAAGTGCAAAGGATAATCAACCATTTTAGTTGTTTTGTAGCGTGAAATGTTAATGCACTTTGTTTTGCCTTTGTTTTGATTCTCCTAGAGCCATGTCGTTATGAAACCTTCTGACCAATTCGAATAGAGAATTTAAATCAATACCGGTGAAGGAAAATTCACCAGCTCTAGTTCTATAGTGTGAAGATGCTGGTGAAAATAAAAATTCACCAGCTCTATAAATATAGTGTGAAAAACACCACTGCAATTTAAAAAAAAAAACAGCTTGGGGGAAGGTGGTCTTGTAAATCTCATGCAACTTCTATATAACATAACATATCTCTATTGCTGAGGCATCTGTGTATCTCTCCCCAGGAACTACCCATGTTCCAACCGGAGAGTGCAAACACTGAAACACAAGCCTCACACGCCTCTACTTCAAACATATTGGAATTCAGCAGAACAAATGTAAACACGTATGTGCACGAGAGAAAAAGAGGCAGAATATGTTAAAAAGAGAAGCTCAGTGTTGCTCTACTTCCTGTCTGAAGGCATGTTTATGCACACTAGAGGAAATATAGATATACAAAAACATGGTGAACATACTAAACACATAAGCATAGTTTCTCTCAACTCCCACCAACCTTCATGATGAAAAGGAAATAATGCCATTAGAAACCCATAGAATGCCCTTATTACCCACAGAAAAAGAGAGAGGGGGGTTGGACTTCAATGACAGAATAAAGAAAGGAAGAGAGCGACAGACTTTAGAAAGACAAGAAGACATTTGAGGCAACGTTGCAAAGATGTCAGCCATAAAGGAAAGTGCCCATAGTTTGAGCAAGAGAAACAAAATCCATTGCACAAGAAAACAGCCCACTTTTGCATAAAGAGCATGAGTAAAGACCTCAACAGGAGAACATATAGGACTGACATCTTAAAAACCCATTTGAATCTACTCTGGACCATACAGAAATCCACAATGGTTAAAGCCTACCCCTTGAGTGGTGCCGCCCGGCTCTGGGTGGCCGACCATATCTTCTCTCTCCATTGGAGCGTCTCCACCCATTTCTTCCGTGGCCATGATGGCGGTCGAGACAAAACCGCTTCTTCTAATATCTTCCCCCAATCAGTCTCCCAGACCCCCTGAGATAAATCCAAATCACAAGGCAGGCAGGATTCTCACCCAAAAAAAACAACGAGAACAAATAGACACGAACACTGAAAAAGGCTCAAACAGCTGTCTTTGGATGAAGAAAGACGTGAAAAATAAAAGAGAAAGAAGAAGAAGGCCAGGGCTACACCCCACAACTTCCTGAACAGAAGGAGCTCAAGAGCATTCAGCATACACACTGTGCATGCATGCAGAAGTCGTATGTGTCATATGACTGCTGCTATTGCATGAGGCAAGCAGCTGAGATACAACAGATTATTAAGCCTCAAATGAAGGCAGAAATGATCGAGCAGAAGTCAATGTCACAACAAATAGTGAGATCCAATGATTTAGACGCACACTGCTTCAAGAAAAGTCTCAATAAAAACAGAGACATTCCACTCATCATCATCAATTCAATGATTATACACTTTCCTTTGTTAAATAATAACAACTTGCTTTTATACATTTATTAGTCAACGTAGATTACATGGCGCATCCACCATTCAAGTCTCTGTGAATTTGATGTTTCTATAGACTATTTCCATAAACTTTTAAATAAACATCTACTTACGCAAAATATCACCATTTCAATTATGTTTCTCTTTGTTAAATAACATGTTTTTAATAGTTTATTATTAGGATGATTCGTTCCTGTGAATTATCCACTACTATAGAAATGAAAACATATTAGAACCATATAATAAACCTATGATTTGAATGACTGCCTCAGAACTATTGTCTAGAGCTGCCTTTAAGAAAAAATGCAACAACTGAGAATTTAACAGTGCTGAGATTTAATTCAGTTTATTTCACACTGAATATATCCTGAGTCTTGGAATCCATTACATCCATTAGATCCTCGTGAAATTGTTTCGATGGAGACCACTAGAACAAAACCCCATTAGGAAATGAAACTGTATTTCCAGTGATTCCAGACAGCCAATCTGTCATCATGAGTCCTGAACTGATCCTAGGAAGCAAAGCATTAGCAAGCCGGACTCAAAGGAACTGCAAATGGATCGATTCCGTCTCTCTCATTTAGTCAGTCACTGTCTGACTGACATGTCTGTCGTCTCTGGTACTGGATCCAGTTAGTACCATGTAAACTGTTCAGAATTAAGCAATGCACTCATGTTGGATAATCTGATGATTAGTTACTATCTAGGGTTACATCATCTGGGGCAGAGTCAGGGAGTGCACATCTGCCTCATAAATGAAGAAATCCACCAAGAGATTATGACCAGGAGCGTTGTAAAATGTCTGAGGCATCAGGGTGTTGTACTGAGTGGAAACAGCACACAAAACAGACAGTGGGTGTAGAACTTAAATGTATTAGCTTGTTCACGAGGTATGTGAATGCTCCATTGTACTTGCTTGGTTTGCCCAAATACATAAACTGGTAGCTAAAATGTTATGAATCTCCGGAGGGGACTATGGACTCTAATTCCCAGCAGCCACTGCACCGCTGCATCACGGTCACATGATCACCCACACCTGACTCTCATCCCAGTTAACAACCACCTGTCTGTATTTAAGTCAGGGTTCGTACAGCACTCGTGGTCTGGCTTTGTTCGTCTCATGTGGTCACGTTTTGCTCTCCCGTCTCCTAGGTCTTGGTTTATGTTTGTTTTCCCTCTTCACGTATGCTTAGTGTCTTTTTGTGTTTTGTTTGTATTTTCATTCAACTTCTGCACATGCATCCGCCTCCATCTCCGCATTCGTGACATAAAAACTGGTAGCTAACATAATTTAACCCCTAAATATGACGAGCTAGGGTTGTAGGATGAGTCCGGTCTCAAGACGTTTTCTGTATTGACTTGCGCTTGTCTCAGACTGGCATTGTTATTTGACATTGGCATTTGTATTTGGACTTTTTCTTGGTCTTGGGCAGCGGTCTGGAGGAATACTGCTTTAGTCTCAACTGAGAGTTACATAGGTGGCAGAATTCATTAAACACATGAAATAACTGGATCGTTTTAAATTGAAATGTACACATCAATTAAAAACACTTCTTTGTGAAAGTCAATAGAGCAATTTTGTTTCATGCGTGACAGATAGGAGGTAAAACTGAGTCCGTCCGACCCCCTGTTTTTTTTTTTATTACCCAGTGAGATTCAACCCCACATTTAAGACCTAAGCTTAACTAAAAACTGTTGCACTTCCCTCATAATACACAAGGGGACGCTTTCAGTGAGAACGCTCTCTTGGCCTTTTTTTTTTGTGGTATCAGCACGACATTATCACAACATTGTTGTCATTAATAAGCGAGTGAGTGAGGACATAACACAAACATAATGAGGCATACAGGAAAGAGGAACATGGAAGAGGAAAAAGTCAGAAAGCAGGAAGCAGGAGGTGGTGGAAAACAAGTGCTTTCAAGACGAAATCCATACACAGAATAAAACTTTCACATGGAGGGGAAAAATAGCCATGTTGGCAGGAACGACAAAACCAGAACAAACAGCGAGCTGCTGTGCTTTGACTTGGCTTGAGTGTGTTGCAGCTGGTCTTTTTGGGTGGAAGTCTATGGGTGTTTTAATGTCCATGCACCCTTGTTGTCTCCAAATTCTCTTAAATCGACCTGAACACGCACTTACAGTATCGTTCAAAAGTCTTAGGCACCCTATTTTTTTTTTTTTTAGTACAAACTTTGTTATAGATTTTTATTTAATGACCTATACATTATCGAGTCAGTAGAAAAACATTTTAGATTCCCGAACATTAGTTTTCCAGCACAAAATGAAATGTTACAGAAAAATGTTTGTATGTCAGTAAAGAAATAAGCAGATTAAGTGGTAAGAGACACTTTTCAGACAAAAAAACAGAATGAAGGCTGCTATATATGTACATATATATATATATATATATATATATATATATATACACACACACATATATATACACACACACACACACACACACAAATCGGTCACATTAAGCGAGTCTGCAGAAAACGCCTCAAAATGCCTGGCTTTAATGAAGATTTAATAGCGCAGTGATGTGGCTGGCTATAAATACCCTGGAACACTACTGATGTGTGTGTGTGTGTGTGTGTACAGACTTCATTTACACACAAAAACACTCATACCGCATGTCTTATTATCTCATAAAAAGTTTTTCACGAGAACTTAAAGCTCACAATGTAGTAATAGTATTAAATGTGGCGTATAATAGCGCGAGACATGCAGAGCCAAATATTTAGTATTTAGTATTCAGGCGTTCACACGGGCACAGCGAATGTTCATTCCCAGCTCTGCGTTATGCAGACGACTGTTTTGTACTCAATTCAGTCTTTCTTTAACTCTGTCTCCTTCTCACAGATGCAGCTCTATTCAGTTACCGTGACTCGTGAGAATGCCAGCGATCCTGGAGTTCGTTTAAACCCCCAGGGGACAAACTGAAGAAGAGGGAAAGAACAGCGGGAGAGAGAAGAAGAAAGAACACACTTGAGACACATACATGAAAGAGAAAAATAACAGACACCAAAGGATTTTTTTTTTCCAGCGACGACGAGTAGAAAGGAACTGAGCGGATACGCACAAAAGCTCTCTTAATGCAGTAACTGACACATTTCCATATTTAAAAACATTCAAATGTTTAATATAAGCTGTGCTACTTTTAGTCTTTAAAAACGGTTTCCTGAACTTTTTTTGACTGAATGTTGCTTCATATTGAAATAGGGTGCTGAACAAAGGTATACAATTGATGCCTTTTTTTTTTTTCAAATGAAATATAATAATGTGTCCCAAAACTGACCTTACATGTGACCTTTTATGTGGTTGAATCTCAAACGCTCTTATTTTAGACGTATAAGGTGCTTCCCAATACTTCAATATTGATGCATCCGCCATCTTTGCGATCAATTCTATAAAAGCACGTAGAAAAATCGAGGAAAAGGGAAGTGTGGAGGATTCCAGATCACGGACACACAGATGTTTCCTACACAGAATTTGTGATGACATGTGATACAGCTGTGCAACAAGCCATGCTACGACAAATAAGCGCATCTGATGTAACATATACATTTGGCATTGATTCCATGTTTCACTTCCTTGTGTCCTCAGAAGGATGAGTTAAAACGTGATGAAGGCCAACAAGGAAAGAAATGAAAAGCACCCAATCATATATGTGATATATTCAGTAGTGAGTATATAACTTAAATATAAAATGTCCCAAACAGAAGAGACCACAGACCACCATCTTGTTTTAAATTGCCTCATATTTCCAAGAATTCCCCGAGTTAAAGATCACCTTTTATTTTAGAAGAATTTTAGCGAAAATGAACCGCTACTGGAAGCTAATTCCTTTTTTCATGTTTCCGTGTGGACACTAAGTTCACTGAGCTGCATGGAAATTTGAAACCATTCGAACTCTACACCAACGGCGTCAACGTTGATTCCTCTACCACCAACTAGTCTAGTCCTTCTTGTTCTAATTTGTATGCCAGAAACTACTCTTACGATATTCTTCAAACGTAAAGGACGCTCTTGAAGAAAAACTATTGACCTCGCTGTGACCTGGACCATGTTTGGATCGATTCCCAAATCTAATCAGTTCATCTGCTGGTTGCAATAATGCCTCCATATAAATCCTACAAACATTCAACAGCCCGTTCACGCTCGGAGGCGTTAAAAATAACGTGCGGGCGTCTGCCCCCACTTCAGCACTGACTACGTCTACGTAGTAGACTGAAAACAGTACGTACTGTTATCTTATAGTTTATGTAATGAGCATATATATTGAATTTAAAGCCTACTTTAAATATAAACTCCCAAGTAAGAAACATAAATCAAGCCAAATTTCAGTAATAAAAAAACCCCACTGTGATAAGTTTGAATTTCTGATAGGATTGTGACATTACCTTGCTGCAACGGAACTAATTTCTTTTCGCTAATGAAATTCTCACAACATTGCGTTTTTTTTTTGTTGTTGTGTGTTTCGAACACGTCGTGTAGAACTACTACAGATAATACAAACGTCTCATTAGTATTCAAACGCATCTGAATACAAGTCATTTAAATTCAAATTAACTTTGACAGCCCTCCTATGAATACATGTGGGCCGGGTGACGAGAAAACATTGTTATTTAAATTGACAGCCGAACTGAGAAAGTGGTTGACGGAACGATGAAAATGAATGAGTCCTTTAGATAAAGGGGGGAGGGGGGGGGGAGGGGAGAGGAAAGGCTTCTAGGAAAGGGAACTCCCACTGCCCACTGTTTCTGGCCTCATGTCCTTTTCTGACCATATCCTTCTCTCCCCAACACACACACACAGAGAGAGAGAGAGAGAGAGAGAGAGAGAGAGAAACATCTGGAAGATTCTTTACATTCTTGTGTGGTGACACTCGATGCTGTCCAGTAGGTGGACACACCTCAAACAGGAAAAGAGAGGGTAGATAATGGAATATTTTAAACCTTCAGAAACGCATAGAGACACAGGACAACACAACGGGGGGGGGGGGGGGGGGCGTGGTTGATTTCCATACCTGCAAATGAAAGTGTACTGGTCTCTATTTTAATATAACCACAGACACACGAACACACAAGCAGACATAAACAATCTGCACTGGCCAAGTGTACTGGACAACAAATAAACATATGCTTTGATCCCGAGTGAAAACTCACACAGCATGAGACTTCAGCATGCTGACGAAAAGGGATGTGTGTGTGTGTGTGTGAGTGTGTGTATGGAAGGGAGAGAGTCTGGACAGAGTTCATTATAAAGTTCAGTGTGCACTGAGCCAATTCTGCCACTAGTCTCTAGAGGCTCTGCAGAATGTGTGTGTGTGTGTGTGTGTGTGTGTGTGTGTGTGTGTGTGTTTGTGCGCATTTGTGTGTAATCCCTATGAGTAAAAAATGAATAGTGTCATTGTAGCATAGTCAAAGATAGAGAGAGGCGGGAAGCACTAGGACTTCACTAGCCTCCATTGTTCACATGCAAATGTGCACACACACACACACACACACACACACACACACACACACGAATAAACATCTCTAGAATGTGACAAGGCACTAGCTTTACAAAGTAAAACTAATGGGATTTGGGAAATACACTTGGAATCATTTTAGAAGAATTTTTCATGTTTTTATGTTTGAAATTTACTGCATTGCATGAACGTTTTATTATTATTATTATTTAATTCACGATGCTCTGGCAAGTCTGCCTCCACTTCAGCACTTCAGACTTCAAGTCAACTTATCCTGACATGAGATTTAAGAAGACAGTATATCTCTACCAGTCGGTATTCTTGACCAATGATCATTTAATTTGTGCTACACAACACTTCTAACTTTCGTACTGCGCTTGGATATTAATCCCTAAAAACTCTGCGTGCTATTCATTAACTCATCTTATGAATCAAGTATATTATTCTGTAATTACAGTGAAGCTTAGAGGAAAAAAATAAAGTGTAGCTACAAGAGTGAGGAATGTAAGTCTGGGAGTTTAACAGATTAAACGTGATCCCGACTTTATACTGTATCATTTATTACTTATCCCAAACCAGAGCACATGTGTAGGCGGAAGAACTGGCTTACAGAATCACTGATATACATGATTCCTCTCATATACCTGTTCAAGTATAGAGAGAGATAGGGACCGTGCCCTACATTCTGTTTCCTGTTTATCAGGAAACTCCAGGTCCACATGGAGCCACAACGATTCTCCTTAATTTGCGTCATCTTGCTTGATTATAGGTTCAGGGTTAAAATGGTGATAATATCAAACGTGAATAACACAAATTGGACTAATTGTGCTTTATCTCTAGACTCCAGACACTACTAAATAAACTTCAACACTACTGTCATCGATGTCTCCAAAAGATTATCCAAAAAAACACAGACACTGTGCACATATAACGTGTTACTCATCATGGTAACAAAACAATTACCCTGGAAATCGGGCTGGAATGTCAGGATTAGTCATTTTCCCACCCGTATGTTTAACAGAAATATTTGTTTTTGAGCTGGAAGACTTCAAATCATTCAAGCTGTCCCAAGTTTTATGAGACATTTATGGGTAATAATTGTAATAGTTCTGTGATTTGGATTCAGTCATTGCATTGAGTCAATATTGATATTGTGTGTGCACATATGTGTGTGTGTGTGTGTGTGCGTGTGTAATTTGAGATAAGACACACTATAGTGGAAAGAACAAAACGTTATCAAGCCGATAATCTACATAATGTTTTGCTGTATTTGTAGATCTTTATTCATAGAACAGCACAGTATCAGAGCGGCGGTCTATAATTCAGAGTATCTACGGCCGAACAGATTCATATAGAAATGAAAAGGTATGAGAAGACGGTATAGTTGCTACACTTTTACTATTACAATTCTTCAGCAAGTGCTTTGGAAATGCCTATGGCTTTGCCTCCGATGTCAGTGGAAAGTAAAGGTTGTTGATGTGTTCAACAGCGTCCTATAATTAGACAACGACGGTGGTGTAACAAAAACAGTTGACACTTGCATTCTGTGGCATGAATCGAAGAGAGCTTTGACTGAATGCGTGTTGTGATGAAGTCACATGATGCGTCTTCGCCCAAATCTGCAGAAAATCTGTGGTCATTTAGAAAAATTGCAAGCTCCTTTGAATATTGAGAATATTGCTTGATTGAGTGTTAACTTCTGCTATCGAAAATTCGCAAAATCCTGGACGGACCGATTAATAGTCTTTCAGAGGCAGTAATCTATATGAGGTATGTCTTCTTTCTAACAGGATGCAGCTACATAACGAGATGGAATTAAATATATTGTGTCCGTTCTGAATTTCCGTGCTACTTTGCTACACAGTTGATCAAATCATTTGCTATTACAGGCTACTTAATTTAAAAATAAGGTCCCACTGTGTTGGTGGTTAGCTAGGCTAAACCCAGACATGCTATTTAATTTGGTATGGCCTCAACTTTGAATGTTGAGTTTTAGATTTTAGAAGGTCCTGCCAGAAAATAACGCCGTTGTCAATGTCATTAACCTAATGTGGAACACATCCCGAAAGATTCTGCTGAAGAACATCTTCACGCTTGAACACTGAGATGGCTCCCAATGGCTCCCAGGAAAAAATTAACAGAAAAATCCTGACGATGCCACGGCCATCCGTTGTCAAGGGCCAAAGGGGCAAAACTGGCCGCGCTCTCTGGGTGGGAGGGATGGCATACTCTCTCTCCCCATGTCGAGCACAGCGACTCTAGCCAATCGTGGCTGTCTGTGAGCGCATGTATGAGAAAGAGCTTTACTCTGAGTGTGTTAAACTGTCCTGTGAAGCAGGATGGGCAGCGGTTTGAAAAGTTGTGTCTTTTCCAGGGGGTTGGGGGGATGTTAGAGTATCCATCTTCTAACAGGTAAATATGATTTTGATTTGCACCAAAGCAAATAATTTTTTTAAATAAAACTTTCCTAAATTATATCATTAATTGCTTAGTTCACATCATAGTTCTATATTAAATTGTAAGCTATTAATAGGCTAACTAACTATGTATTGACTCAAAATTCAAGGAGTCACAGGTGGTGTTTTTAAAAAGAGAGCTGGCAAAAGGACAAACGGCTGGTGAGCAACAGTCACACATTCTATTGTAGGTTACACATTTATTCATGTTACTGAAAATAATACACCTGGCCCTACTGAGGATTAACCAGAACCAGTCTGGCACCTCATTCTCTTCCTCACCTCATTATGTTAGAACCAGCCACCCTGGGGATAAGTCTTCCAAACTGTCTCATCCACTCCTCCACATTTCCTTATCAGAGCACCAGAGATAAACTATTTAAACCAGACACTGTTTGAACCAGCGTGTTTATCTCACTAATTAAAGAGGGAACGGATTGGATCTTCCTCCAGGAAAATCACATCTGACATCATCATGCAACGATGTCATGGCAGCTGTTGTCAAGGACACAAAGCCTGCACAGCTGGCTTGTCCCTTCACAGGTGACCACACCTCTGCATTGTCCTAAAAAAAAAAACACTGAACTGAATAGAACAGCATACAGATACATCAAACATGATGGCTCATATGGTATGTACAAATTGTGAATGCGTAAGGAAAGCGTGCCATTTACCAACAATTTGCGAACTGTAACAGTTGTAATGGTAGTTATATCAATAACCACCATTGATATATTTGTGATTTTTATTACATGGTTATTATAGTTTTCTAATCGAGTCAAGTACAATTCACTGGTCACTTGAATTGAATTGAGTTTAATGATGCCATTGAAACTAATATGTTTAGGATCATTTCCTAATCGAAAGCTTAATAACTTAAACGTAATGTCAACTCGAACCAAGCTTATCAAATTTCAATAAAACCAGGAAAAGTGCTACTAACTGTAAGTAAATTAAAGTAACTATGATATATATACAGTGCTGTGAAAAAGTATTTGCTCCCATCCTGATTTCTTCTGTTTTTGTGTATTTCTCATACTAAATTGTTTCAGAAATTAAAACAAAACCTAAGATAAAACAAAGGCAACCTGAGTTAACCCAAACTACAAAAAAAGTTATCCAATACTAACTGGGCCTGTGTGAAAATATATTTGCCCCGTAGTTACTAATTCCCCAAATCTATGAAACTGCATTCATAATGGGGTTCAGCTGGACTAGACACAACCAGGCCTGATTACTGCAAACCCTGTTCCATCAAATCAACACTTAAGTAGAACTTTTTCAACAGTATGAAGTTGGTTAAAAGGTCTTACCCAGTAACACACTATGCCAGAGTTGAAAGAGATTCCAGAAATGATGAGGAAGAAGGTGATTGAAATACATCAGTCTGGGAAGGGTTACAAAGTTATTTCAAAGGCTCTGGGACTCCAAAGAACCACAGCTTGCTGATATGATTTCTCTCCCTCAACGATGGCAACTTCGGCAAGGTGATTTTTACAATGTTGGGGCGGGGCATTTCAAATTCTAGACAGCATTCGATTATACAGAAAATCCGATGAGAAGCTGAAGTGCAAAATGATGTCATCAAAATTGTTGATTCGTATTGATGGTAGAGAGATACTGTAAATTTTGAATGTATATCTTCAAAATACGAATTTTGTCATTGTTTCGGATCACGCTAGCTTATATATAACCTTAAGGCTAACATATTCATACTAAAAAGTAAGGAAAACTTCAGCACATCCGCGAAACAAGTATACTTACATCAAAACTATCAAAGCTATTGTTTCCTGATCAACTCTGTCTTAATAATACAGAAAATGCAGCTTCTCATGTTTCCCTCTGTCCTGAAGACAGTTATAAAAATACAAAATAAACATTTAATCAACAAAAACTTCACAATATCAATAACACACAATTTTAAGTTTGATTATTTGGAGCGTCCACCATATACTGTAAGTCTCTGTGTAAGAAACGAGTGTGCATTTGAATGGGCGCATTAATATAAACCTAATAATATATACCTAATAATGCAAACCTAATAATATAAAATAAACAGAAACTTCCCTTAACCAGGAATTGAAATATTCGCTTCAGTATTCAGCATTACTGCGTTTACACAGACAACTCGCTTGTTATACTCTGACGTTAAATTAAATTTGGGCGGCTGGTAGAGCGGGTTGTCCACTACTCGTAGGGTTGGAGGTTCGATTCCCGGCCCACGTGACTCCACATGCCGAAGTGTCCTTGGGCAAGACACTGAACCACGAGTTGCTCCCGATGGCAAGTTAGCGCCTTGCATGGCAGCTCTGCTACCATTGGTGTGTGAGTGTGTGTGTGTGTGTGTGAATGGGTGAATGAGAACCAGCGTAAAGCACTTTGGATAAAAGCGCTATATGAATGCAGACCATTTACCATTTACCATTTAAACCTATGATTTGAAATGCAGCCAGTACTACTGTCAGAGCTGCTGTTACAGAAAATGAACCACCTTCAGGAATTCAGAATCTGGAATTGCTATAAATGCAATTATTCATCAGCAAGAAAGTATATACGTAAGTGTAACAGGCCAAAGAACAATATGTTAATTGTAGTCCTTTTATGCGATTATGTTTCAATATAGTGAAGTGCTGATTTTATCCGGCTCAAAGGATCAAATGGAGAGGAAGAGAGAGTGTATAATCTTTCCATTTCATCATCAAACTCATCTCGTTGTCTGTTTATGAGCAGTGCTATCGCTCTGATCGCTAACCGAGTCGAAGAGGAAACTGGGTTCTTCCTGAAGCGGCTCATTTACACATGACTGATTTTACTGTATTATCACCGATCCATCAACAGCTGTGTGAGAGTATTTACATTCATTCATACCCCCTACCACCCAAAACACACCCCACCCTCACACAGCCTGGGGACTACACTGAGACTGAGGCACCCACACACACACACTCAGATACACACACATTCTCATAGGCAAACATGCAAATAAAAAAACATGCTTGCCCTTATCTTGTACGTACACACAAACATGCAGCCTATTTAATTCGTACTCTGTCTCACACACACATAAACATACAGGACGGCCCTTCCTCTCACACACCAAGAAAGAACCAACAAGATCACACAAACCAATTTCTTCTCTCTCTCTCTCTCACACACACACATACAAAACTACATCCTCTTCTCTGACTGTGATGAACAATGGCTAAATTTGCTTAATCCTCGACATGCTTCAGTTCATTTGAACAGTACATCGCCCCTACACACACTTTACTGTAAAAGGTCTCATGTTTAACATTCAGAAGGTTTGCAGGGAAAGACCAACATAAGGTGCCTTAGAAAGGTGTTGGACCACAACAAGCTGCCAGAAAAGCTTCAGTGTGCTTTGGCATTGATTCTACACTGCTCGGGATCTGTACTGGATCAATGGACACCATTCTTTCAAAAATTATTCCCTCATTTAATGCTTTGATGATGGCTGATCTCCAAAAAAATCTCAAATAGGTGTTCAATTAGGTTGATGTGGATGTGGGCGGGGTCATCCTGGAAGAGACCACACCCATCAGGGTAGAAATGAACCTTCCTTCTAAGCACACCTAGAGGTGATCAGTGTGTTGTGTTTAGCTCACCACGAAGGTAGTCACACTGTTTCTAGCTCCGCCCACATTTTATTACTGTGGCTGTGTAGTTCAAGCTACATAGAGGCCTGAGTCATTGGGTTAGCCAACGATTAACGAGTACCTCAAGTATGTCTTTTGTCGTGCTTGAGGAAACACCGGTGCGTCTGATAAAGTGATGAAACTTTGATCAAAATACAGGGCCTTGCACAAGTATTCACCCCCCTGAACTTTCCCCCATTCTGTTCCAACCTGGAACTGAAATGGAATTAACTGGGATTCATAAATCTATGTCGTAATCAATATCGTTTGCAAAATTATGGATGTGACTGCCCCCACTACTGTGGAAGTATTCACCCCCACTATTGCTGTGAAAACCCATATTAGTTCTGGTGCAATCAGATGCCATCGGAAGTCACATGATTAGTTTAATGGAATCAATCTGATTTGATCGATTCCATTAAACTAATCATGTGACTTGATTTGATAGCATCTTGGTCTTCATAATGCAGTTTGTTAAGTATGTTCTCAAACAAACTCTGGGGCCTACCATTAACAGGTGTATTTATAATGAGATCACTTTAATTGCACAGAATAATGCAGAGATCGGACTGGTCAAGATTTCATGTTTGGCTATCATTTTCCCCATTACCTTTTTTCCCATCATGAACAGTGAGCTCACTGTCTACAGAAAGAATGCCTCGATCCTAAATTGAGCATGGAAAACTTAGAGCCCAGGGAGTGCAGAAGGAGTGGTGTGTGTGTGCGTGTGTGGAAGGGAAGGGAAAGGGAGGGAGAGTTAGGGGGATTTTAGAGGGAAGGAAGGGGGTCCCATGGGAGAGGCTGAGCAGGTGGTGACACTACTGAGCACAAAGAGAGAGAGAGAGAGAGAGAGAGAGAGAGGGAAGTGGAACAGAAGTCAGTGAAGCTCGATAGATAAGTTTACACCACCCAAACCGTTGTCGCTCTCAGACAAAGTCCTACACGCAAGGAGAGGATGGATGCAGCATGGGGCTTTGCCTATAGGCTGTAAGATGCTGACCTGCCTCTATTAAATATTTATTATGTAATGGTTTTGTTAATGGAGTTCAATCGACTGTATGATCGGACTATGCGGGAATCAGCTGTTTAAACTTTTTTTTTTTTCAACGTGCCCACGCTACTTTCACTCTCAGTCAAAGTGTATTGACTATTGTATTACAACAGGCCGCCATTATATTCACTATCAAATCATTACACCTGAAGCTATTAAAATGTTGTACACTAGGGCTTTCAATTGTCTTTAAAAATCCCAATTTAGCATTTGAATGCATTCAGCCTGTAATGTTATACTGCCAGCGCGATAGCTGTATGTGATAAACCACAATACATAAACCACAGTAACTGAAAATGGCTTCACTTTCTTTAGCAAGGAAGAATATAAGGAGACTAAAGGGCATAAATTGAGCATTCTTTTTTTTCTTTTCTTTTGTCAAACAAAAATCTGTTTTCTTTAATTTAAGCCTCACTCCAAACGGCTTCCTACACACTACATAGATGCATCTGAGATTCAGACATGTCAAGAGTCAAGAGTGACTCCCATAAGTATCCGTTGAAAATCATGATGTGTAATTTCACATTCATAGCACATACTTCATGTTCATGTTCATGCAACACAATGGTGACTGTGTGGAAACCAGGAAAACGGATCTAAAAACATGCTTGAAGAAAATTCCAATGTGGACACTAATGTTATAATTATTATATTATAATATATTAAACAGTGAAATGTGCTAGAACATAAAGAGTGGGAATGACAGAGACAAAGAGGGATAGAGCGATAATAAGGGATTGTGTGTGGGATGTAAAAAGTCATTTATGGTAAGATTGATCCATGTGGCCTGGAAGTGTGGATGTGGCCTGAAGCAGCGCACTAATGAAGACCAGAGTTTGGTTAATGGGTCTGTTTTGCAAGCTGCTAGAACTTTACTACATGAGAGAGAAAACAAGTACATGCTTTTTGGTACTCCTCTATGCCAATACCGATACTGATACCTATGTGAGAAACCTACTGTTCTGTTTATGCTGGTTGCTTCCGTGTACTGCTAGCAATGAACTCCTCATGCTCCTCGAGTTTTGTACCTTCAATCAATAGAGATCGTGAGGCAAACCTACTTGCTCGCACTGAGCAGTGGTCATTAAAATGAGTGCAAGGTAGGGATGGGCGGTATATCGATATATAATATATAATATAGATATCGTGATAAATGATTAAGCGATTAAATTCTCTGAGATATCGTTGGTATGGTGATGTATTTAAAAAAAAAAACATTTTTAATAGTTACAAATCAAATGGTACTGAATGGATGCTGGTGATTTGACATCATTTTTTAAAAACTTTATCTTGTTTGTCTTTGTAGGCATTAAAGAAAAGTATCGTCAAACACAGTTTAATGGTAAATTGTTTATCTTACTGTTTTGCAGACAGTTTGTTAGCTAAAATATAATATCATGATACGCATCGTTTGTCGTAGAAATGTCTTCAAGTATCGTGATACGATGTTTTTGTCATATCGCCCGGCCCTAATGCAAGGTGCTGTGAATCGTACCTGGATTTGCATGTGAGCGCGGTGAAAGGAAGCGCACGGGTCTCAGTGCTTGCAGAACTGAACTGCTCTCACTTCCAAAGGTTACTCTGCACTCTCGCTTCTCAGCTACGTGCTTGTGAATATCATTGTGTACACACAATTCAGAGCATCACACACTCATTTTAATAACCTGCTCGCTGATATTGCTCTGTGAGCTCAAGTTAACCGTCCTCACGCTCTCTCTCTCTCTCTCTATTAGAAATACTGTTTAAATGCCATACGATGTTTTATCGGGTTAGATGTACAATGTACAACTTATGTCACAATACAGAATCATGTGGTATCAGATTATGACATCAATGCATTTTTTTTTTTTTTTTTGGCAAATACAAGGATGAGTAAATGAGCAGGGTATTGGTCTGATACCTGATACCAGCTCTGAAAGTGCAGGTGGGGCTTGGCCTTGTGAGGTCATGAGAAAACACAGCTGTTTGACACTTGAGGCAGGAGAAAAGCACAAAAGCCTGTCTCAGTACTAACACAGCTGTTGATTTATTTAGATACAGAAATACAACTTGTGTCAGAAATGCAGTTTGTGTATATCACATGTGGATTCGTACAGAAGTAAACAACGATTATCATCTTATATTGATCATTTTTACAGGGCCCAACTGGCTAATAAAATGAGTCATCCATTCAAATCCATCCATCCATTTTCTGTTCCGCTTATCCTACACAGGGTCACGGGGAGACTGGAGCCTATCCCAGGGGACTCGTGGCACAAGGCGGATGAACAGGGTGCCAACGCATTGCAGAGCACGAACGCTCACACACCTATTCACACAGTACGGACAATTTAGAGATGCCAATCAGCCTATATCGCATGTCTGTGGACATGGTGTAGGAAACCGGAGTACCAGGAGGAAACCCGCGAAGGTGCGAGGCAACTGTGCTAATCACTAAGCCACCGTGCCCCCAAAATGAGACAATATAAATATTATATAGGAAAACATAATTCATAAAAGTAATGCTATTTTGAACAACCATCAAATCTATTGTACATAGTTTGGGGTCACAAATCATTTGTAGAACGAGACTTTTTTCTATTTTAAGTGATTATTTTTATGTTTGCAACCATTCTCTCTCAAATGGCTGTGACCCCTACCACGCCATGGACAAACACGCAACAGTGTAAACAAGCATTAAAGGGAATCACAAACACTCAATCTATCAGTTTTAACATTTACAAAACACACACACACACACACACACACACACACACAGGAAACTACCAATTACACTTAGGTAATTGTGAAAGCTCTGGTGGTCAGTTCCAGCTAACCTCAGATCCACAGCACCAGCTCTCTGTGTTTCTCTCTCTCTCTCTCTCTCACACACACACACACACACACACACACGCTCCCTGGCTCTTTGCATGGGGGTCAGTGAATAGGCCAAGGGTGTGGCAGGACATTAGGGAAGTGATGAATCTGATCTAGTGCGGCACATACACAAAGGACGTCATTGTGCCCTATATATAATCTTGTGCCCTACTGATCCCCTTCAAAACTGCATTGTCAGCCAAGCACCCTGCAGCAAGTGGGAGTCCACTACAAACCTCCCTTTCCAACAGAAACACAACACCCAATTCATTTCTGTACTAGGATTGCTGTAGCTTACTACTGTAATACAGAACACAACATGAAAGAGAAACCTGCACCAATACCAGCAACGGAAATCAGTATAGTCAGAACAAAGGTTTTTTTTTTTGTTTGTTTGTTTTTAAATTGGCCCTCAATGCTGTCCAGAGTGACAGTTCAGATGCCATTGTTGGATTTGCTTGGATGTGATGCCTTGGCACTCAAATTCAACTCTGACCCAGTTCACACAGCGCAACCAATACGCTAAGCCCTCATATGTGACATAGTAAAGACGTGACTTGCTAGCTACAATGAAGGAGCAGCTATCTATTTGAATATCTCAGTATCCAGAGTTATTCCCCCATTTTCTCCCTAATTTGGTCTTGGTCAGTACCTACCCGCTAGCTGGATCTCCCTTATCATACAGCCTCTACCAAGACATGAAGGTGAGGGCCAACAGGAGCTTCCTCTGAGACATGTCAAGCCAGGCAATCACATCTTTTTGAAATGCTGCTCATGATGCATCACAGGGCAGGGACACACTTAGAGGGAAGGACTATGTGCCCTCTTCCACATACATGAGCTCACAGAAGGCCATGATTGGCTAGTGTCCCTGTGATTGACAGGGGAGTGATAGTATGCCATCTCTCCCACTCAGAGAGCATAGTCAGTTTTGCTCTAATGGACTCCTGAAGAATGCAGGATGAGTTTTTTTGTGTTTTCAAATGAAGTTGTTCAACTTTTCAGTAAAATGTTTATCATTCACAAGTGATGTTATATTAATTAGATTTTATGGTACTTAAGGGGTACATAGTGGCTTAGTTGCTAGCAAGTTTGCCTCGCACCTCTGGGGTTGGGGGTTCAATTCCCACCACCACCCTGTGTGCATGGAGTTTGCATGTTGTCTCCATGCTTCTGGGGTTTCCTCTGGGTACTCCAGTTTCCTCCCCAGTTCAAAGACATGTGTTGTAGGCTGATTTTCATCTCTAAATTGTCCGTAGTGTGTGACAGTGAGTTGGAACCCTGTCCCCCTATGTCCTGTGCCTTTTGCCCCCAGTCCACTCGGATAGGCTTCAGGCTCCCCGTGACCCTGTGTGGGATAAGTGGTACAGAAGATGGACAGATGGTACTTAAAATAACTGGATCGAGAATATAAACAGAAGGCAATGGAAACCAAAATGAATTAACACTGATCTTGTACTTATTGTTGGTAGCTTCATTATTTAAAAAACAAAACCAGGCAGCAAATGGTGCACTGTAGAAGTGAAATAAAGCTTTGGTGACTTCTTTGCAGTCTGCCTATAATACTACTACAGAATTTGAAAATATACGGTTCAAACCACAAGGTGAGATTAACCTAATATATCATGTTATGTTGTTTAGACTACATAACAAAACTAACTGCGGGAACCAGATAACCATACTAACAGTCAAAAACAGACTTGTACTAAAATGCCACTGAGAACAAATCCTACACAGTTTGGAAAAATGGGGAACTGCCAAATTTCATATATTTAACTTGTCCAAATGATAACTCAAGCTGAAGGACTCTGTATTTCATTATGGGTACTACAGTAAAGCTTGAAAACTTCTGCATGTCATCAGGACAGAATTGATGGGAAGTTTATGTAACTGGGGCTCTCAAGGTCTGTGTATTTTAGTGTGTGAAAGATCAATGTGAAAGAACAAGGAGGTGGACAAAGAAGGTTTGGATTCTCTGTACCTGAAGAATGCAGGGGCGGGGTTTGAGAAGTAGGAACACAGTACAAGAAATATGAATTTTGGCTTGTGTCCAGTTGTCCAGTGTAATGGGATCTGAAGCACAGAGCATAAAAAATACCCCTCTACATCTACAGTACAATGGATCCTCCCTGTATTTCTCCTTCAACCTCAGGAAAAGAGCATCAACGCTGCGTTACATTCTTAGTGTGCTTAATGTGCAGTCAATAAGTGGTTAAAGTGTGTGTGGTGCAAGTGACTTTCTGCATGTCTCTAAACATATCAGTTGTGAGCACATCACCAGTGTATAAGGAATAAAACACAACAGGCCATTGTTCGGTTAATTTACAACAACAGCAAGTCCTGACGTGCTTTCATTTCTCTTATACTATAACAATTAGCCAACAATCACAATTTTTTTAATTAAAGAACAAACATTTCATAATTTTTTTTATCTGCTTATAATATGCTTATAATTCATAATGTTATGAAACATCTACAAACCTTGCATTATAATAGCAATACCCAGACTTTCTTGTGTCAGAAAACTTAAAGTTACAGCTTTACCTCTGACTGTTACGAAGCACTGGCACTGCTGATTCCTTCCAAAAATGCTCAATAAACGTTTCATCACAGAAAGGTTCACCATACGAACAATTACACATTTTTAAATCCATTTATATGGACTGTCCACCAGAAAAGTCACTGTGTAAGTCGATGGTTTAGTGGTTAGCACATTTTCCTCGCACCTCCAGGGTTGAGGGTTCAATTCCTGCCTCCTCCCTGTGAAACTGGCATCTCTAAATTGTCTGTAGAGTGTGAATGGGTGCCTATCCCGAGTCCCTTGGGATAGGCTCCAGGCTCCTCCTGACCCTGTGTAGGATAAGTGGTACAGAAAATGGATGGATGATGGATTTGCCTTACAACATAAACTAATTTCTTATCTATTTTCATATTCTTATCCCATGTCTTGTTACAGAAATGAGGAATTTAGCTGCACGAGAAATCAACTGTATTGAGGTATAAAACATAATATTAACCGATAATATTATATCTTGTTTCTCTGCCCACCCCCAACCCTAGAACCTTAAGCAAAAATGTTTCTTCGCATCATTGAAGAAAAATGTGTTATGATATCAGTTCCAAATTGATTTTAAAGGTTTCACATTGCTCTTTTATCTGTCCTGTCAGGCTTAGCCACTTGATGATAAAGGGCACCCAAGTCCCATAAAATCAGCATCGGCTCAACACGCACACAAAAGTGCATTTAAAAGTGCTGCCTAGGAAATCAGCCGCCAGGCATTCCCATCTCTTCACTAGATCCCTCTCTCTTATTCTCTGTCTATCACTACTTAAGCGGCAATCGTTCTGTTTCCTCTTTAATCCCACTTTTATCAGGGCTGTTTAACCCACTCTTTGCATTTCCACTTACATTAATACCAATTGGGCTGAGTATGGTTAATCCCAATGCCAAGACTTCCATTCCACCATTGGCACTCATGATTAAATCAAACTGGGGTCAACACATTATATTGTCTTGTTGTTGTCAAAAGCAAAGTTAAAGCAATTGCCCTTAAGGTACAGTGAGCTGGGACAAGTGGCAAAACATCAATATACCACAACTCCAGTCACTTTGCCTCACAAATAGACAATTCCAGCAGTATGGCTGTGACATTTGAACTCATACTGACGAGACAGTTTGCATATCTGGTCACGTGACCTTTCAAGGAGAATGCACACAAATATTCAAATTTAAGCTATTCATTTACATATTAATATATGGAGCAATTGGTCAAGGTTATGGAGGTGGTTTTGGGAGAGTATACGCTGTGAGCGATGTGAATTATAAAGCAGCACATGGATATGAAAACGTATGGATGTGAAACTTCTGATAATGAAATAGTTTTACTAACGACAAAGAAATGAAACTTTGTGGATGAGTGAAACTGCTCTGCCCCTTATATCTGATGGATCTCAAAAATTCAATTAGAGCCGTAATGCATTAGATGTGTATAATCTCAGAGTATAATGATGTTATACTAAGGGCACTTTTGCACGACGACGATGTACTAAAAATGGAAAAGTTTCACGTACAGACGACAACGTTTTGAAAACAATCCCCGTTCACACGGATCCGGGAAAACGACTAAAAACGGTGTATTATACATGCCAGGCCAGTAGTTGGCGATGTCACTTTGTAAAGAAACACTACGCGCCTGCACACATAAGTGTTCACATCAACATGTCCGCCATATTGATCCGGGCAAGTCTGCCCTATAAACAAATACAAGTAAACAGGGGAGCTGTGGTTTTTCTGGATAAAAAGCACAATAACATTTACATTTCTCAAACGATTTCAATGGTTTATGATCTACATGGAGTACAAAAAAAACTTCTGTCTCCAGTAACTTAGAATCTCGATACTTAGACTTAAAATGATTCATTGTCAAAAGGAATTGTGAAAACTCATGCTTGTCAAGCGTAGCTGTGGCTTATTTTTCTTGGTTAATAAATGCTGAGACGTCCCTAATGTAATATAATGTAATGTACGTGAAATGTGCATAAAGCTTTTTTCATCGTGGAAATAGATTTTTCTGTCTTCAACCCCATCTTTTAGTTTTTCTTGTGCTCCAGGTCAGAATTCTCTTAACACAGCTCGTTCATTTTTAAATACTGAAAAAAAGAAAAATCTAAATAGTGCAAATAGTGAGACACTGGCAGTCAGTCTGCTTTCTATATTTTATTAGCAATAGGATACAGATATACTCCAAAGCAGACTATTACAAAGATAATTATAAGATTTTGAATACCCTTCGTCGGCGTAGATATGGGTTAATAATGTGGCGTGTGTAACAAATGCGTCTCTGCTGGTCGTAGTAGTGATGCAGTAAATCTACACTTTGCTGGAGAAGCGTCAATAAACTCAAAATCTTGAGCAGCACAGTCCTGTAGTTTTGAATGTCTCGCGCGTATGCCTATAGATTGAACACGTAATACACGCGCGCGCATGACGTCATCGATTTCACAGATTCTCGTTTTTGTATGTTTACGTTACATTTTTAGTTGTCGTGTAAACGGGCCCAAAGTATGAACTGGTGAGTCCCTGCATGATATTTTCTAAAACAAGTAGTCCACACTACTGGAAATAACAGCACAGTACGAGTAAAAAGTAAAAAATCACACTCAACAAAGTGTCCTGATAGCGAGGTGCAGGCAAAGAATGACGGACGTTATCTCACTTACACCATGACCTCTTACCCGTGTTTGAGCCAGCGTTTGAGCCTTTAAGACAAGGTTTTGCATATGGTTTCCCCACTCATTAATAAATGATCCAAACATAACAAGCTTATTGCTATTTTATTTAGCTAAATTTCTAGTCCCCTACTCCCCCAGATACCAATACACAACTGTTGCAATGGTCACTTACTTTCACACATGTAAAATGTAATCACAAAGAACTGAGGAAATCACATGGTAAAATGTTCTGAGGAAGTCAATATCTGCCATAGATTTTAATTAACATCTATCTGTTGTTTTTTTAAAAATCCTTTCAGGAACTCAAACAGGGAAAAAGACAGTCAAATTTAAATTCAGTTAAATTTCAGTGTTGTTTTTGGATGTTGATAGTGATATCCAACTTTTTTATTTTGATTGCCAGTGGGTTGCCCTTGTCCTTGACTTCATTGTGTAATGAAAGCCATGATGTGGCTGGAGCCTCTGTCAGGATTCTCTATAGAGAATAGCAGCTCACTCAGCTGCCTCTCATTCCTCCCAGTTTTGTCTCTCCAAACAAAGTAAAACCGATGGTGTTCACTGAAAGTGATATGATTTCTACTCATTGTTATAGTTACATTCCACCTTCGACCCATAGTATTATGAGCATTGATTTAGAGAGCCAGCCAGAGAGGAGCACTTTACATGACAATGGTATAAAGTGGGTGAACATGTCCAGTTACATAATATTCCATTCTTTCAAATGTCCAGATATGCAACTAACATGACTGAATGGTGAAGAGCTGCCCTTTTAATGCTTACCCATTAGTGATTAGGTTATAGCTATAAAATAAATAAGGCAATTCAAATTGGTGGTTTTGTTTCATAGTGGCACTTAACGTTACCACTTCTGACTAGCACCGATGATTTCTGAACAAATGAGATACATCTGTATTGAATGGGATGCAGGGAGAGTAAAAGCCCTGCCTATTGGTGTTCATCAACAATTTTTAAACAAGCCATTTCGTCAGTTTGCTAATCGAAACAGAGAAAAAAAATGAAAGATCTATGAAATCTATAAAAATGAAAGATCTATGGAAGTTTGGGAAAACTTTCCCCTTTCAGACCTAATGTCTCTAGCTAGTCTCTGGCCCCATGAGCTGCTTTCAGATAAATAATTTATATAAATGCATGTGATTGGACAAACTGCAAGCAGAGGTTCATGCTACAGAAATGGAGCTGGTTCATGTTTACAAAACTGAACTATGGCCAGGTTCCTTCATACGTTTATCTGTTCTGCTACAGTATTTTACAAGTATTCACTTTGGCCTGCAGAAATACATTCCTGGGTCCGAATCCGAACCGCGCTCCTCCAGTTTACAGTTATTTATTACAGTGAGAAATACTGTCATTATAAAATCACAAACATCTCCTGGTGCCCATGATAGTACCATCAGAGACGTGTATATTGTCAATATAGCATTGATAATATACACAATATATTAATGTCCTTTCTCCCAGGTTTAGATATAAAATTGTCCTCATCGTCAATTGTCCTATACCTCAATTGTCCTATACTGTCAGAGTGGTATCTTCACATTCATATTTACAACGTGGTCCAAGTAACCCAAGCCTATAGGATATGTAATATAGGATAGAAAGACAACTGGATGATGGAAAATTGTTATTAAGGGTAAAACGTTATATTATAATATAAAATAATAAGTAATATATATATAATTTTATATAATATAATATATATAATAAGTATTATAATGGGTACAAATGTGAAGGCAGTTTGGACAGGCTGTGAACTGTTACTGAGTTAACACCACACAAATAGGTGCTGAGACATTAATATTTGATATGGACACACAACAGACGTGGATCCGTGTCTGGTCTTCTTCAGGGCTGAAGAACATCACAAACACTTGCAGTTGTGTTTCACAATTGTACCACATAATTAGACACACTAGGCACTAGACACATGGACTCGGAAATATTGTGATTACTTGCAAGAATATACAAGATACACCAGATACACAAAAGCTGACTAGGGAGGCAGCATTTTGTTGAGATAGATAAACATTTTCCCATTCATAAAGGAAAGAAAACACAGATATGGAAATACCTTACGCCTGAGAAAACTTTGAACGTAATGTTTCATTCAATTATGTCTGAGATTACCAGACTAAACTCTAAATACATGTTTTTATGTGCAGTTTGGCCTCAGGGCGTTCACATTTTCATTCAACAGATTATCTGGGCAATTCTGCTGTAACAACACCGACTTGTTTTGATAGTTTTGCATATTTTCTGAAGATATTTCTGAACACTTATGTTGCCAAAAAAGAAAAAGGCAACTTCACTTACTTGAATTGTGTCATTGGCCATTTTGTGTTGGTTGAACAACAGCGTTAATGAGAATGAAAGCACTCTGAATCCCACCGGCTTGTCAGGCAGCAACAGTTAGTTTGTTTTTGTTCCCCTCCTTCCAGATATTTACTGATGACTAACAAAGATGTCCTGGATGTCCCTTTGTGTATTAAAGTAACGTCACAATCCAATAAAAAAAAAACCATTCAGATGAACATATCAGGACAGGTTTAGAGCAGCGTTAACGTGAACGCGTCACTGGTGTCCATGGGTCCGTCTCATGAGCGGTTCATCCGAAATGTCTTAGAGGAAAGGAAGAAAGAAAGGAAGAGTCGTTATTGAAGAAAGTCACGACACGACCATGAGTACGACTTAAAACCTGGAGAAAAAAAAATTGTTCAAAAATGATCTCATGGCTGTCCAAAGGCGAGCACGGTTTCAGCCACAGGCGGCTCGGAGACACCGGACACACATTCCCATAACGACATGCACAAAAACAACAAGGAAAAGGTTCGTGAGAGAAAAACGTTAAACGAACGATTGTGTGAGTCTTACTGCTTACACACAGCTACAGGGAGGAGAGTTTAACCCTCGCGTCGCTCTTAACATTCAACACACATCTCACCGAATCGGTCATTTGTTTGTTCCTCGTCCCAGAGCGGAAATCCGTCCACTCGACACGCGCCGTGACCCAGAGCCGAGCTCACGCGCACGACAGACAAAACACACGACATGCGTGGAATAATGCTGAGCGGATTTTTTTTTTATCAGACTTGTCTTTCTGGCAGTGGAAAAAGCTCGTCCTGGTTACAGCCTCGGGTCTGTGATGATGATGATGATGATGGTGATGATGATGGTCCGAGCGGGAGGATCCACCGTATCCCCGCGTGATCACGTGACCACAACGACTGGCGAGACAATGCATCCCGACCTGGCTCACTTCAGAAATCAAGCATTACTGAATGATCACCTATTTCCTTGTAGAAAAAAAAATATATATATATGTTTCCCATACATTTCGGATCCTGCAATACGGTATAGTCTTATTTTAAGCAACATTCCCATTGATAGGATTTTTTTTATGATGATGAATAGTTTATGTTGTGTTTTGTTGGGCAATAAATTAAAAATAAATAAATAAATAAATAAATAAGAAATCTAACCCCTTATAAGCTTTTTATTAATCCAGTACCCTTAACAAAGACTGTCCTGAGGAAAAAGAGGCGGGGTTAAAATAAATAAACAATAAATAAATAAAAAACCAACCAACCAACAAACAAATAAATACAAATTCATGTTAGCCACACTGAGCTTTGTTATCTCCCTGTTGGTAAAGATAGACAGACAGACAGACAGATAGATAGATAGATAGATAGATAGATAGATAGATAGATAGATAGATAAGAGCCAGATAGGTCAGTTACAGGCCTAATTCTTGTATTTAGAGGAATAAAGAATTAAGTACTATCACCCACTACACCTGTTATTACGAATAGGTGCAAGTCAGAAACTCTTCCTCACCAAAATTTCAGTAAGCACTTGAATGTGGCATGAGCAAGTAATCTGGGGACTTGAGTGACAAAATGTGTGTGTGTAATTGTTTTAAATCCAAAAGCATGCAGTAGATTTGTTATTAGTAATAATAACAACTGGACAACTGATGATGTATTAGCAATTCAAACAGACTGTGGAATACTAATCTGTAATCTTCTTAATCTTCATTAAATCAGATAATTTCCCCCCATCAAATCATGTGCTCATGCTTCCTTCACATGCTTCTCGGATGCTCCTGATTCTCACTTGTAAATCTGTAATGCAAGTGCACCACAAAGCATAGCTATTTAGATTACCTGTTTGTTTTTTTTGGTTGATTTTGATTTATTTTGTTTGTTTCTTAACGACTCCTAGCATTCCTAACATGTTCATCCTTCTGTAACATTTTACACAAGGCATCCAATATCTAAGACATCTCTGGATAATAGATATTCAAATAAAAGACCACTGGCCATGGACAGGGGTGGACTTTACCATTAGGCAAAGGTCGGCAATTGCCTTGGGCCTCGAGCTATCAAGGGCTCCCAAAATGCTGTATAAACATATGGTTAAGAAAGGTTTCGCTAATTAATGATGTATTTCTAAAAATCCATACTCTAAAATGCCATCAGAATGCTTAATTTATGAATGTATCAAGGCCAGAAAGTCCAGGGCCACTTTTTGGTCCCTGGCCATCCCTGATTATTGTTATTAATGCTAAATATCGTATGCTGAATATTTAAATAACGATGTTAAAACACTGAAATTAGGGCCCCTTTCCTATATTTTGCCAAATCACTAAATCTGCTCCTGGCCATGGAAACAGTCCTCTACCAAGAGTAACGATCAGTAACCAAGCATAAACTTGGGTGTGGAAATTGTTTCGAAAGAGTGTTCATCTTAAATTTCTGTGTCGGAAACTTGTGTTTACCATAATTCTGTTGTCACTTGAAGGTAGCATAAACTTTAAAGCCACATAGATCACGTGATCACCGACTGTCAGTGAGGAGCTTTATTCTGTGACGCAGCTAACACTGTACTTTATCAGTTTACTATTTCCGCTTTAAACACTTACATTGTGCAAGTACATTAACGGACAGATTAACATTCACTCCTGAACTTTTATTTTTTTTACTTGAACCTATCCAAGTACTTATATTTTCTATTTCTCATCTTTCGATGTCGTGTATGTGTTAGCTAACCGGCTAACATATTAGCGTTGTCAGTTAGAAATGGAGTTCGCGCGTGACGAGAAGGTAGAGACGTTGTCATTTACTGAGGATTATAATACTAAGGAAATAAAAAAAGAACCCGGTAAGACCGAGAGAAATGAAAGCTCTTTCACTTATTGACTACTACATACTCGAATTATATTTAATTAAATGTCATTTAACCAGCTTTTCGTGTTTCACTATAGACGACAGTGCGGTGGCGCCATCTGTCGGCGGAGAAACGAACTGCACGGAGGCGCAGCTTGTTTCTGATCCGTTTTCCTTTGATCTAAAATTAATGGATAATAAATTATACCCCATACAAGAACAACTCCAATTTCTTCTCCGCGAGGCCGACGAGTTACAGAACCTCATCGTCTACAGGTGCAGTCAGAGAAAACGTTCATCACAGGGCACCACACACATATATTCACACACACTTATTCACACCTAAAAGCAATATTGTATAGCCATTTTGACCTACCCGCATGTTGGGAGGCAGGAGGAAACTGGAGGATACAGAGGAAACCCACATGCACTTGAGGGAGAACATGCAAAACTCCATACAAACCGTAACCCAAGATCAGGCTCAAACCAGACACCCTGGAGCTGTTTACACCTGCCTTATAGATGCAGTGAAAAGAGGATATATATTTTTAAAGTGCTACTCTAGGGTTCTTAGGATAGCCACATGTTTTTTTAATATTTATCCCAGCGGGACAAACCAGGGATCTCTTAGGAGTTCTAAATGTAACCTTTTTTAAAAGAGTGTACAATATTCTATTGTAAAACAAACTAATTTGTAAACTAGTTTACAAAGCACACTATAAAGCAACTCTTTTGGATGGTCTTTGTAGCGAAGACCGTGCCCAGAATGAGAGCTCCGCTCTTCTGGTGCCAAAATTCCTGAGGATGTGTCAGCCATATTTCAACTACTTGGAGTCTACCGCCCGCAACACTTCACCTGGCCGAACTCCACTGCCCCAGTACATACGCACCCGGGTAAGATCACCTCAGACAGAAAGAATGTACTTACAATAACTGTTTTTGATCTAAAGTGAAGAACTGATAACTACGGTCAGCTCCTGAATTATGGACATGGTTATGGAAAAAAATGTCTGTAGTGAATTAGCTTGGTGAAAATAAGAGAGACGTCTTATTCTAAGAAGAAAAAAAAACCTGTATCCAAACCACATATCTCAGTTATTAGCTTTCTCTATTTAAGTACTTTGCCAGCATAATCTTCTTGTAAATTGCGTGATGAGGCTGGAGAATGCAGAGCAAGGACATTAAGACGTTATTTATAGCCCTACTAAGGGAGCCGACTACACATATTAAGGAGTCCATAGTGATGGCAGAGGTCCATGATTTCTCGTTTCACACTGAATTCGGTTGCTGTAAAGTATAGCAGTGTTGGGTATTTCCAGATGAGACTTTCACACACATTCACTGTCTCTTGCTTGTCATTAAGTGCAGCTGTTGGAGTTCTGTGAGCAACTGTGCAGTCGGCTGGAGGAGTTGATAATAACATATGCTTCATACGGTTACCTTACTCTGACCGAAACCGACCCGACGTGGTAAGATACCTTTACCTTATTTTTAGTTGTTAGTATAAGATGTGATTATATTGACAATGTTGAAGCTTGTTAAAAAAATAATCAGCTTACAATGCTGTGAAAAAAGTATTTGCCCCTGACTTCTTCTCTTTTTGTGTATATCTCATACTAAATTGTTTCAGATATTAAAACAAAATCTAAGATAAAACAAAGGCAACCTGATTAAACACAAAATACAGTTTTTAAATGATAATGTTATTTACTGAAGCAAAACAGTTATCCAATACCAACTGGACCTGTGTGAAAATGTATTTGCCCCCATAGTTACTAATTCCCCAAATCTATGAAACTGCATTCATAATGGCGTTCAGCCGGACTAGATGCAACCAGGCCTGATTACTGCAAACCCTGTTCCATCAAATCAACACTTACGTAGAACTTTTTCAACAGCATGAAATTGTTAAAAGGTCTTACCCAGTAACACACTATGACAAAATTTCAAGAAATTCCAGAAATGATGAGGAAGAAGGTGATTGAAATACATCAGTCTGGGAAGGGTTACAAAGCTATTTCAAAGGCTCTGGGAGTCCAAAGAACCACAGTGAGAGACATTATCTCCAAATGGAAAAACTCTGCACAGTAGTGAAACTTCCCAGAAGTGGCCAACCTTCCAAAATTCCTCCAAAAGCACAGCAACGACTGATCCAGGAAGTCACAAAAGACCCAAGGACAACATCAAAGGACCTACAGGCCTCTCTTGCATCAATAAAGGCCACTGTTCATGACTCCAGTATCAGAAATTCCGGTTTTCAGTCTGTAAATTGAAACTCAAGCTCAACTGGATTATGGAGCAAAACAATGATCCAAAGCATAGGAGTAAATCCTAGTACTAGAAGGAAGTAAAAGGCTGATCTCCAGTTATCGGAAGCGTTTGGTTGCAGTTATTGCTGCTAAAGTTGGCACAATCAGATTTTAAGTTTAAAGGGGCAGTTCGCTTTTTACATGGGTGTTAGGTGTTGGATAACTTTTTTTTTGCTTCAATAAAAAAAGAAATAAAAATGTTTACTCAGGCTGCTTTTGTTTTATGTTGTATTTTGGTTGAAGATCTAAAACTGTTTAGCATGAGATCTACACAAAAACAGAAGAAATCAGGATGGGGCAAATACTTTTTCACAGCACAGCATTATTTAATGCTACCTGTAAGATCTTAAGCTCTGTCCTTGTTCTCTGATGTTGATGCTAATGATACACGCTGAAAAATTAGTAGTTTGACTGTATGGTCACTGTTTCCTGTTTGTTTCCTACACTTTTGTGTTGTAGAAATGGGGTCAGAGTATCACCACAGACTGAAGAAGAATGTTTATAATATTCAGACTAAATAGGAAATACAAATAGAAAAAAATAGGATGAATATTCACTTTATTAAGACTTTTTTCTCTGCTGTTTCCCCCAAATATTATGAATATTTATGTTATCTATGTGATCGTTTAAAGGTGCAGTTTGTAATGGTTTCACAGGGGGAAAAACTATGCCTCTTGTTGTTTTTCTCTCCTTTGTTTGAAGCTCTTTCTCACGGTCTCAAATCTGTAAATTCTGGTTTGGTTCATGCGACACTGACCCCTAGTGGACATATTCCCCTTAACTCGGAATTCCTACTAGGGATGGTCTCCTCAACTCTAAGTTCAACTGATGTCAAATCAATATGGCTGCTCACAGAATCAGTAGTAAACACCAAGGGTGTTTCTCAATACTCAGATTGACGCTTCAACGTTTCCTCGCTCCTCCGTCATCCAGCCCGTGACCCGGAAATCAATCGAAGTGGAAGTCAACCATCGTGAAGGCCATATCAGTTCTCTAAGTGCACTGCGAGGAACGAGGAGTGAGGAAACTTCCAGGGGAGCTACAGTAGGAGCGAGGATACACAGGTGTATCCTACGCAGAAGTTTCTTGTCGAAAAACCTGACGCACATATAAATTCCCCTCCTCATTTTCATCTGCCACAGTCTCAAACAAAAAGTCCTTTGATGATTTGATGGAATTTTGTGTGAAATTTAATTAAATAATAATATGCTTACAATGAGTAATGTAATTAATTGATCGTTGCATGTTTGGATTCGCAAAGCTGCACAAAAGATGAGAGAAATTATGTATTGTTCGTTAATTAATTGTGGAATAACCCAGACATTTCACATACTATCAGTGCATTTAGCATTATTAAGAATGCTTTTGTTAACAGAGCTCCAACAACATAACAGCAGATCCCCGAAGCGCAGTGAGGTCATCCAGCCGAGCACAGTCGTTAATTGACGTCCCTTTTTTAAGTGACGCTTGATAGCGCGAGGATATTCCATTCAGCTTGGTTCGATTCCTCTCTCCTCATATCTCATCCTTGCATCCTAAGGAGGTGGAGCTAAGATGCAAGGAAAGGAAACGAGGATGCACAAATAAGAAATGAGAAGCACCCTCGGTATGTTTACACGCAGCCATTTTGTCAATCAGAATGAATTTAATCCGATTGCAGATTCCGAAAGTACTCTTTATATGTACCCTAAACATCGTAATCCGATTCAAACGTTTGTTTACATGTGCATTACATATATTCCTAACAAAATATTTGCACAAGGTGTAAGATGTAAATAAGTAAATAAACATACACATCACTGAACTGCACACAACGTATTTTTTAATCCAATTGAGAAACTTTTTTTTAAAAAGAATTTTTTTCATTCGGATCGAGCTGATCAGTTGAGGATAGACCCATCAACATACAGACAGATTTACTTGTTAAATCTATAACACCGACTTTACCGTTTATGGTGTGGAGCAGGGAAAATATACATCATGGAGGTAAAAATTATGTAATTGCAAGCTCCAACTTCCCACTTCTGAGGTAATTTGAATGCAACATTAACTTGTAAGGAAAAGGGGCAGGACTGAGCAGCTGTCTCAGACATAAGGTGGAACTAATTTCCAAGCCAGAAAAATGTAAACAGAAGTCTGAAAACCACATGGCAATATTAGAAATCAAAGTATCTTTCAGGGAGGGGGGGAGGGGATTTATCCTTAACTTATAGGCTTTCTTTTCTTTTCTCTCTCTCCCTCTCAGTGTGTCTCATTTGTACATTGGCCAGTGTCAGGTGGATAACATCAAGCTGTCAATCTTCCGTTATTGTCAACCCACCCCCTTCCTGGCCTCAACCAGTAAGGGACTGTACAAACGCATGCGCTGGAACGTGGAGCGAAAGATTGGGACCGAGGCGGGAAGAGAAGAGGAAAAGAATGACAACAGGACAGAAGTCAAACAAGAGATGGAAGGAGAACAGGAGGCAAAGGGAGTAGGAGGGACTGAAAGCAACAGTACAGAGTAGTGAGTGTGACTGCAAGAGGATGAAGTTGTCTTACTGCTGTGTTTTCTATTTAATGGCACATTAAATAGTGTTTGGCAGAGGTATACTGTAAACAAATGTTTCAAAACATGCCACAGTATCCTTGCCAAAGCAGACTCCAAAATCCATTAGCTGTTTACAGTGAACAGCTTTTTCACACAATGAATATGAAAAAGTAAAAAAGGCATTGAAACTAATTATCCAGCACTATATTCTTGAATATTCAAAGTAAAAAGTGTTCAAAAGATCACAATTGTGTTCCAGAACATCTGCTGTACAGAAAAACAAGCTCGCTTTGCAATAACATGGCGTAGAATATAAATCAGAAATTGTTCTTCACCAGTGCGTTCTGTCCTGTTGTAGTTACTTCCTCTGCTATGAGGACATCCACTTAGTGGAGGGAGAGGCACTGAGAGAACAGACAGACAGGAGGCCAGGGCAAGAAGCGGTATTGAGGATGTGGTCTGTAGGGAAATGGGTACAGATATATCCAGACCCAGACACTGAAGACATCAATGACTGGTAACAGGCTCTCCACACAAAAAACATCTCTATATAAGGACAACTGGGGAATTCATGACTAATTCTGAAACTCTTCTCATACAGTGGGCTATTTGTGCATATCGAACAATTCTTGGGCTGCGTTCACAAAGCAGCATTGTAATGCTGTTGATAATTAGGGTGATGGATTTTTAAACTCAGTGTTGTCTGCTGTCCAAAATAATCTAATAAAATAGCATGTAATAAAATAAAAATAGATTTTCAACTGACACTGAAATGACCCCGTGCAGCTTGTATAAATTTACACAGTTTATTCAGATTTATGTTGCATTTCCTGTATGAACATATAGTGTAGGGGAAATCTGGCCTCACTGTGATGCTACATATCAAATAAATGTGTCGTAGGGTGTTGTGCGCGATTCCTCAGGGTCAGTACAAGCCACTTGTGTATCTGGGTGAGGAGGAGCCATTGTCCTGCGTTGCCACAGACCGTCTGCTGGGGGTGCTGCTGTCTCAGGCTGGTGAGAGCATGACACACCCCATCACTTAAGGACTGACACAGCAAGAAAAGGATGTCCACCAACCACAAGTGAGAACATCGTCATTCTTACAAGTTCAGTAAGAATCAGTTTTCCTTTCGCTGTAGATCTGTTTGTTGATCTCAACTGTTCATATTTGCCTTACATTTTCTATTGTATGTTTGTCCTAGTTTTTTGAGGCAGTGTTTTATATAATGTTAAACTTTTGGTAACATTTATAAAATTGCTGAAGAGATAACAGATGCCAAGTTAACATCTACCAATCCAGTTTTATTTCTTTCAGCATTGAAACAGAAATAGTAACTTGGATACATTACAAAATAAATGGAGCTGCCATGGTTTGATAACATCTACAAACTGAATACAAAAATACATTCCTTCATTTAAAAATAAATTACAAAAATATACACAATGAAACTAAATTACATTTCCATTTGTTGTGCATAATGTGATCACAGTTCATACAAGTTTTGGATTTAATAAACAATTCTGATCCGTTTGTTCTTTCTTGATCCCTGATTGTTATTTACAGTGAAGTATTAAACATCAACTCCAGTGTGTCTGGAATACACTAATCCTGATAAAAGCTGGCATCAAGACATGAATTTTTCTATTTCACAAAGTGATGACCAGCAACAGTACTACTGGTCTGAATATACCTGGAGACTCAATTCCCTGATTCGGTGTTCAGTGACTAAACTATTAATGGAATCTTTAATATAAATAAAGAAAAAGCTCAAGACAGACAAAATGTAAAAAAGAAGTTTCTACAAATATCTAGACTTCCTGAAAACAAGTATATGGTATTGGATGGACATCTACATACATTTAATCGAGCATGCAGTCTCAACGGCTACAACAATCCATCTGCACCTTTAAGTCTACCCAAATTTAAGAAGTTTTCCCTTTGAACTTTGGGAACAATTATAGTTGACTAGACTAGTCAGACAAAATGTATCCCAATTACATAAGAGGTTGTGCCACGTCTATGCACAGTTAAACAGTGACCACAAATCCTAGAAACACACACAAATGACATTTCACAGGAAAGGGGCAATACAAGATCAAACAGTACAACACCACCAATAGAATTTGACATGCACACTTCACAACATGTATATTACTCTACAAGACGGCAAAATCCATTCACAATCTAAAATGATAGTCCTGGTCTCATACATTAATGAAGCAAAAAAAATTTTAAAATTTTTTAAATATGACTTTGATAGCATTGCCTACAATTAAGAGTTTGGTGCATCACTGCATCTGAACAGTTCAAGGGGGATAGTTTGAAAAGTACAAACAGGTTTTTGTATCAAATTGTGCTCAACCATAACCTAAATTTCCTTCATAAATATTAGTAGCACCATTAACCCCACACCACCTCATGTGAGCTAGTTTTACTGAGCCTTCGTTAAAATTTTATAAGAAATTTCCATTGTACGGAATTGCAGTACAAATACCACCAATTTATCTAGTCTCAGAGTACTCACCTTGTTTCAGTGTTAAGATTTCATTCAGTAGCTCAGTTTCCTGTAAATGACTTTCCCCATTAGCATCAATATACTTTTTTAAAAAAAAAAAAAAAAAAAAAATTTTTGCCCTATGTCATGTCCTATGTATTGCTGATGCCTTTCATTTCTACATATTGTGACCAGTTAACTGGCATGTTGAGACCTCAACCTCAAGACCATTCCTTTACTTAAAATACTGCATCAGTTAAATATTTTAATTAACAGCATTAGAGAAAATGAATCTTGGCTAATCACATTAATGCTTTAGCGCTTATTGCCAACATTTAGTAAATTCTAGGTTGCGTCGATTAGCTTCCATGCTTAATAGTGCCATCTGACTTGCATGCAAGTCATCAAGAACATTGTCTGCAAGAATTGCCTTCTACTGTGCTTTACCCAGATAAATGATGGTGCAGGAAAGACAGGCAGACGCTTGCAATAAACCGATCATGGAAGTAGCTTGCTGACTCAGAGCTGGTGTGATATGGCATGGCTGTCTGGCAGGGGTGGGGAAGTGTACAAAAAGAAGTTGCCATAATAAACTTAATCAGTGCAGCCAATTCCTGGCTATCCAGTAGTATTAGGTGGAGACAGTGGAGGAGGGAGTTACAGCAACTTTGACAGACGCTACCAGTTTTTAACATTAATAACCTTGGGTGTGACAAAATGTATGGTTCTGCAAAGTTTTCAGAAATTGTTGCTTGCAAAGTAAAAACAGAATCCTGTAGATTCTCCTCATTTCTACCCTCGACACCCTACAGCTGCAGTTATCCTTTTTAGTCTGCCTCCCCTCAACAGTAGGCTTAATGATGAGTCTCTAGCTCCACTACTGTCCACTCACCTTGTGGAGAACTACCAGAAATCTCAGCCGAGAAGCTGCTAACAGAAGTCACTGTGGCAGACGGTGGAGTAAGTGTGGACAGGCTGGGCCAAAGGCTAGTCTCCAGTGGGCTCAGTGTCCCAGCAGCTCCACCAGGGAGGAGCAATAACGGGGAGCAGTTGTCCCCATTTAGTAATAATGTCTGGTTAATCAGCTGCTGGACAATGTCTGCTTTCTTGCTCCAGTCAAGCTCCAGAGGAGAAGGCTGCTGGCAAGAGCTGGATCCAGAAAGAGGAGGGCTGTCTAAGGCCACAGAGCGAGTTTGCCCTTCACGGTCCTGAAGGAGATTAGGAAATGGAAGTGTGCTTTGTGGAGAATCTGGGTTATCTGAACTGGAGCCTGCCTCTGGGATGCTACTTCTCTCTTTGGGGGAGCATTCATGTTCTACCTTTACTTTTAGCAATATTTCCCTCTCTTCCACTTTGTCTTCGAAGTCTTCCTCTGAATCACTGATCTCTAAAGCCTCATAGATGGTGCAAAGCCCAGAAGGTGACAGAACTGCAGTTGCATTCTTCTGGTGGCTGTTTTGGTGCTTACTTTGTTTCTGTTGTTCCAGCTCTTGTTGCCACTGCATGACCTGCTGTCTCTGCTTCAGGTCCTGCTGCTGCTGTTGAATTTGCAGGTGGAGCAGATCCCTCCTCTGAACCTCCAACTCAGTCTCATTCTTCTCCCGGTTCTTTTGTTCAAGCTCTCCTGCCACTTGGTTTTTCTCCTCCCTTTCCTCCATTTGTCTCCCAGCCCTACGGCTCTGTTGCTCCCGCCGCTGCTCAATCTCCTCAAGCTGCTGCTGATGTTGTTCTAGCCGACGGAGTTGAGTGTTGCACCCCAGATTTGGCATCCGGGGAGGAAGATCAGTAGGTAGACGGGTCACATGATCCACACGTAGCCCAGAATGGTGCTTGGGTGGCCTTGTTGTGTGGACTGTGGGCACCTTTTCTTGCTGTTGAACACAGAGGTCACTTCCTGTGAACATGGCAAATAGTCCAAGCAGGTGTTAGAAAAGATAAATGGAATAAGATGGTACAGTATCAAGTAGGAGTAAAACATTAAGCAGTAAATGAAAGATGGAAAAAAATAAAGAGTTGGTGGTGGTAGTAGCAGGGCACACAGAAAGTTCATAGACAAAGTATATTCAGTATAAAAACCATTCAGAATAAGAATGAGATTTTGTGCAGTGGTTTTTGTGCAGTGAAAGCGGCCACGCCCTGTATATGCAGTAACCACTGACTATTGTGAAGAGTAAAAAAAAAGTTTGTATTTAAAAAATAAATAAAAAACAACCCACTCTCAAACAAGACAACTGGATGAACACATGCAAGCACCATGCATATTACCAAAAAGGTAGCAATGTGCAAATAGTAAGAAGGAGCACACACATACCACACGCAAGCATGCCTCAAGCAACAACCCTTGTGAACAGCAGGATCAGTGAGCAGATCACTGTGCAAGATAATTCAGTTTAGAGGTACATGTAATTTACCATCTCAAAGTGGACAGACTTAAAGTGATTGCTTCTGCAAGTCAGTGTGAATCCTTCATTAAAGAAGCTCACCTGACAGAACTGAATTCTGGGTGGTGGTCAAAGCATAGCATTTGGTCAGCCTCGAGTGGTGGGTCAGATAAACAGCAGAAGAACCAAGCCATATGGAGATGAAGGCAATTTAAAAAAGGGTCAAAAAAACAAAAAAAAAAAAAAAAAAAAAAAAAAAAAAGGGAAAGGACAACTAAGCACCTTGGTAAAGAATGAGATCCAGAATCCTTGTAGATCTCGTGCTTTCTCCTTCCCTCTGGGCGGTGGGATTCAAGTAGGTGTCAGGGTGGAAAAAAAAGAGGCAGGGAGGGGTACACCAAAATAGACGTGGAAGCAGACTGGAATAGGAGTGCAAAGTCCTAACTCCAGTTTTCAGTAAATTTTGTTTTCAACAACATTAATTTGAGAGATGTATGTTTTTGTGGTCAACGTATGTAAAAAGGTGGCAAGACTGCCATCATAGAACACGACAGGCCACATTCAGAAATGAACAAATCAAATTGCGTATAGATAAGAACATGGTTTTCTAGGTTAGTATTTGCATCCATGTTGGCATTTTTTAAACAGTTAACCATGGTAGTAAGTAAAACTAAAAGGCTTATTGTACGTGTATATTAGGAAGATGTATGCAACAACCATAAAATAAATATGGGGTGGGGAAACTATTCAAGCCATTGTCAGGATTGTGGCTCATCATTAGCTAGTGTACCATGCTTCTGCACAATAAACAATGGTCATCTTCATTCCAGGTAAATGTCCACTTTAATGAATTTCATCAATTAAAAAAAATAAATACTGGAAGAAAAGTTTTGTTAAATGTCTAACCTTTATTTAAAGCTAGGACAGTAAGTACTCAAAAGGAAAAATATTTTCACAACATTAAGGGTAAGGGTTAAGAAAACCCAATAGTGCAAAGGATAAACAAGGCATGTGTGTGGAAGGGGAGACAGGAGTAAGTCAAGAAGACTTTAACTCAATGAGAAGAGTAAACAAAATACAAAAACAATTTAGTGCTTGCATTAAAATGCCATGATAAATACACAAAAATGCTAAGCCCAACCCACAGTTCTTTAGTCTTGAATAATTCATCGGTCTTGTTCTGTGAACTCCACAATTCATGCCAGTCCAAGGCAACACACATTTGTTAAGAGAAACAATTTTTCTAATTGGAATATGGTAGTAGTTATTGCACATACAGGACTTTTAAGCCATATATTGATGGGGTACTATTAATAGTGCTGGGGAGTGGCACTGACATTTTGAATGATCAGCCTCCCCCGCCCCCGCCACTTCTTACAATCTTCCATTTTTTTTTTTTTTTAAGCATTAAGACAAACATGGGAAGACCCTGACAGACAGCAAAGAACACTGAAAGGTGCATTGGCAAAGTGTAGCCTATACATTACCTGTTAAGAAGCTATCAGTCTTTTCGGATATTGTGGAGTAGTAGGGATGCGGTGCGTCACAATCCAAGTCTTGGTGCTCTGAGTAGGAAGAGCTATCCAAACCCGTCTCATTGGAGACCGTGCCTCTTGGTGAGCAAGGCTCTGGCAACTCCTCAGTGCCCTTCCCACAAAGCATGTACTGCTGCTCAGAGTTTAGCTGACTCTCCCCTTGCTGGTCAACATCTGCAGAAGCATTGGCAGGTGCAAGGTTCAGCTCCTTAATAAGTGATGCATCTTTGGACTCTTCTGGAAGCTGCTCTTCATTTTCGAGCGAAAAAATGCCCGGGCTTTTGATGCAGCTCTCTGTAGTAGACAGAGCATTAGAGTTGGAGGTGGTGCACTCAAAACCATAGGAGGCAGCTGAAGTGGCAGACTGAGGAGTGTCACCACCTCCTCCCTCCATCTCAACGCAGGCCTCCTCACATTCCTCCACCAAGGCTGACATGCTATGGACAACTTGTGTGCTGTCAAAGCAATCGTTTCCAGTAGAACCAGGTTCAGTAGGGTCACTGAGCTGCAGGTCCCCTTCGGTGTCACTAGCCTCATCTCCAGGGGCAGAAGAATGTAAGGATGGCTGGTCCGTCAACTGTGATGACTTCTGCACCAACATGTCATCTGCAGGAAGAATCTCAAATTCTTCCTCTTCATGTTCAGATCCTGCATGATCAGATCTACAGATGCCTACATCCTGCATGATGTCTGGCAAAGAAGCAGGAACCAGGCTGACTGTTAATGGCGGTTTTTGATTCTCTAGTCCAGGGCTTATACTGTAGTCTTTTAGCTCCTCACATGTGCTTGAATCACTAAAAGTATGGATGGCTAGTTCTGGGTCAAGCAGAGTGCTAGACTGAGAAATGTGTTGGGAATGGGATGCCAAGCCTTGTTTGAGGCCCATATCCATCTCTGCAGCAGGCTCTGAAGAAGGCTGAGGTGAGCTTGGATCAGGATCCATAACAGATGGAGACTGAGGAGAGGATAAATCTGTTTTGGCACTTCCAATATCCAGACAAGATTGATTAGCAGGTTGATTTGGTAATTGTGAGTATGTACTGGCAGTTGCAAGGTTCAGCTCCTTAATAAGTGATGCGTCTTTGGACTCTTCTGGAAGCTGCTCTTCATTTTCGAGCGAAAAAATGCCCAGGCTTTTGATGCAGCTCTCTGTGGTAAACGGAGCATTAGCGTTAGAGATTGTGCACTCAAAACCATAGGAGGCAGCTGAAGTGGCAGACTGAGGAGTGTCACTCCCACCACCTCCCTCCATCTCAATGCAGGCCTCCTCACATTCCTCCACCAAGGCTGACATGCTATGGACAACTTGTGTGCTGTCAAAGCATTCATTTCCAGTAGAACCAGGTTCAGTAGGGTCACTGAGCTGCAGGTCCCCTTCAGTGTCACTAGCCTCATCTCCAGTGGCAGAAGAATGTAAGGATGGCTGGTCTGTCAACTGTGATGACTTCTGCACCAACATGTCATCTGCAGGCAGAGTCTCCGGTTCATCCTCTTCATGTTCAGATCCTGCATGATCAGATCTACAAATGCGTAGATCCTGCATGATGTCTGGCAAAGAAGCAGGAATCAGGCTCACTGTTAAAGGCGGTTTTTGATTCTCTAGTCCAGGGCTTATACTGTAATCTTTCAACTCCTCAGGTGTGCTTGAATCACTACAAGTATGGATGGCTAGTTCTGGGTCAAGCAGAGTGCTAGACTGAGAAATGTGTTGGGAATGGGATGCCAAGCTTTGTTTGAGGCCCATATCCATCTCTGCAGCAGGCTCTGAAGAAGGCTGAGGTGAGCTTAGATCAGGATCCATAACAGATGGAGACTGAGAAGATGGATCTGTTTTGGCACTTCCAATATCCAGACAGGCTTGAGCAGTAGGTTGGTTAGGCAATTGTGAGTACACTTGCCAAGGGTTGGAAGGACTGGAGACAAGGGGTTCTGGCTGTAGTGACCAGGCATCAGCAAAAGGATTTGCTGCAGAAAGGGCAGTAGGAACAATGGATGAAGGTTGCATACGGTTCAGGTTGTCCAATCTGTAATCTTCTGCAAAGTCATCTTCATCTGCATTTCCATAACTTTCAAGGCCACTCTCCGTAACAGCCTCACTTGCCATCTCCACATCATCATCTTCATCCTCATTGTCATTGCACTGCCTGAATGGGTCTTCTGTCATTTCTGATCCTACTTCCATATAATCAACACGATCTTCATCATCGTCATCATCATCTTCATTGACCGGAATATCAGGAAACTTCTCAAAGTCTGGAGATCCAGCTGATGCAACTTCATCAGCACCCTTCAGGCTAGCCTCACCTAGATCATCCATACTTTCAGTGCCCTCTAAAACACCAGGAGCACTAAGCTCAGAGGCTCCTTGCTGGCTACAGCTTACATCCTCAGAGTCAAATTCTGAGGGCAGGCCTCCTGCTTGCCATACTGAACCAGCCAGACCAGCTGAACCAGGCCTGGACTCTTCAGTAGGCTGTGTACCACTCATGTCAGACACAGACACCTGCTGACTGCCCTCCCTTTCCTCTTCCTCTTCCTGCTTCTCAACAACATCCAAGTCCTTAGGAGGCACTTGGGCAGTAATTGAGACCTCACATAGTGAAGCAGTTACAAGTTCTTGCTCAGTCATTTCTTGTGCCATTGGTATTACAACCGAAACAGTGTCATGAACTTTTTCGGATTCTGGTACAACAGTTGGCAGATTAGACATAAGTACAGGGACATTAGCTACTGACTGCATAGCTAATGACTCAACAGCTATTGTCTCTTCAGTGGAAACAGTGTCTACATTTGTAGTCTCAGAGGCAGGTACTTGCACCCCTTCTCCCTGACTTTCCACAAGTGCACTGGTTTGTTGATCAGGCTGTGCTAGCTCTACTGAAGGAGTTTGTGCTTCTATCACAGATTCTACAGGTGCTATGGCTGCAGTAGTTACAGAGGCAGTTGCTTCCAAAATTGCAGAGGGTTCCACAGGCTCTGATGACTGTTCTGAAGGCTTTCCTTTGATGACTAATGGCAAAACAGAGTGTGTTGGTTTGGCTGTTTGATGCTTCACAGAGACTAGTTTACTACTTATTCCCTGCTTGTGGTTACTGCCTGAAGCAGGGCGTGAGGAAATGTTTCGGGAACTTGAAGGGGCCTTCCTTGTTGGTACTTGTCTAGTTTCATCCGTTTTTGGTTGAGATGTTTTAGCGTCTGTAGATGATCGTTTGGCAGCTGTACCAGGTTTGGGGGGTTCAGGTTTGGAGGACTTTGTAGCTGTAGAGCGTGTGGTGGTAGAGGCCAACGGTTTTCTGGCTGCCGCACTGATGGTGGTTTTAATATCTAGGATGCAGAAGATACCATTTGAATGGTTATCACCAAAAGCAATGTGTAGTCTTCAATAAGCATCCTAGAGTGAAAAGAACAAGCCCATTAATGTTTTACCATATTTCAGCTACCTTTTTTAGCTGCTACAGTAGTGGAGACCTTAGAAGGCTGTGATGAGTCAGCAGCCGAAGGAGCGGAGACATTTTTTCTTAAGGCTGTAGATTTACTAGCAGTGGTTGTTGGTCTAATTGGCACTGAGGAAGTGGTAGGACAAGAAGCAGCTGCTACAGTAGGCCTAGAGCAAAAAAAAAAAAAATAAAGCAGATCATTTTTATCAATTATATTAACATTGAAAAAAGGAAGTTTAAAAAGCTCATTGTCTGGGATAATGAAAATTCTCTGTACAAATGGTATTAGATGTCAATAGCTTTAAGTCTTCCCCCCGATAGCAATAAAAAAAAAAAAAAAAGGGGAAAAAAAAAAAAAAAAAAAAAAAAAAAAAAAAATTCATCACTACAGTTAGACCTTAAAGCAGTACTCTTATTTCCCCCCCCCCCACCCAAATCATGGGCACTGTCATACTTTAGCTGCAACTAAGACAAAAATGGGCACCAAGTGCACTCTTATGTTCACGGTGCATAACATGTTTAAATGCCTAAGCCACACATGCTTGGACTTTTCTCCCCCACAAATTATTCTGCCACAGTGGCCAATTGTTCTGCAAGGAGGACAAAGGACCTGGGCCTTCCCATTAGATTACATCAATCTAAAGGCACAGAGATGACGGACCGTTTCATCAAAGAAAAGACATGGACAGGATAATGGGTGAACATACGGGGGGGGGGAAGGGGGGGGGGGAATAAAATTAATCTGGGGGTATTACAGGCATTGAAGAAAGGGAATGAATGAAACTGCTATACATCAACCAATTACTGCAACATTTGAAAGATATATAATGTCAACAAAACTCAATTAATGCAAACTCTAATGGAAAGCAATCAACGTCTTCTGATCTGCAGAAACGGACTGAAAAGCAGAATGTTCCCATCCCCTCTTATCTCCAACCCTGTCGGTCAGCATTACTACTAATCTTACCATTTAAACTTGCATGTTATGACATGGGCTGGAAACCGTCTTCAAACCATGAATTGTGTACACTTAAGTTGGTTGTGCTGGATTTTTGATCCAAGAAAGCATTGCATTAGGGATGAAGCAAGCAGTTTCTACAGTAATAATTCACTTACGTAAAACACAAATTGTGACAATATGACTACAGAAATAAATGAGGAGTCGTGTAAAGGAAACAAGGGATTTTTTTGAGTGTACATTCAACACTCATCCACCCCCCACCACCACAAATCAGGCATCATTATGCAGGGATATTAAATATTCACCGTGACTGACCACTTCACTGGATGTAGTCATGCCAACATTGCGAGCCAATGCAAAATGCTCAACAATTCTCTATGTGCAAAGCTATGGCTACCAGTTTACATGGATACATTTGCTCATTCAGTAGCAGCCAAAGTGACTTTTAAAATCAAGGATTAAAATTTGTATTCCAACTAACACTACATCCCTATTGGGATTACCTGGTTGTCTTGGGAATAGGTGCAGCTTTGGAGGCAGCTGAAACATTGGCTTTGGCAGCAGGTGCAGTAGTAGGCCTTGATGCTGCTGAAGAGATGGATAGATTGGTTGAGAAAACGGTTAGAAATAAGACAGAATTGGTGCAGAGTCATTCTGTTGAGCGGTACCTGGGGTCTTAGGTTTGACTGCCGTATTGCTGCCTCCTGTTACTGGTTTTTTGCTCAACGTTGACAAGGCTGCTGCTGCTGCCGTTTTTCTTGTCCCACTACTTGTAGAGGCCGTTGAGCCGACAGATCCAACAGCTTTTCGTTCAGCTGCCTTCACCTGTGTCCTTGGAGCTACAGTTGTAGCAATAGGCACTTTCTTGACTTGAGGTGAGCCTCCAACAGGGGCACTTTTCTTCATCTCTGAGGACATACTCACCAGTTTCTTGCTTGCACCATTTGAGGCCTTCTTCAGAACACCATTGGCCACTTGGTTTTGAGCAATGGCAGGACGAGATGCAGTGCCTGTTGTGGTTGTTGCTTTAGTACCTGCAGTTCCAGGCTTGGTCTTTACTGGGGCTTTAGTCTTGTCCTTAGGTTTTGAAAACTTCCCATTAACCTCTTTTTCAGGAGGAGGCAGTGTTGAGTTCGCTCCTTCTTGCTCACCTTCATTGTCCGGCTTCTCAGGCTGTGGAGATGATGGACTCAAGTCTTGTTGGACCTGCTCCTCATTTCCAGCTGCTTCAGGAACAGACTCCACCACATCATCTGCTGGCTCAGCCGGAGTTGTAGCAACCCCATCAGGTTTCATCTCAACCGCTGCCTGGCAAGTCTTTGTATGCCCCAGTTGTCAGTCTGGATTCAGGGCTGTATACGCTTAACCCAGGATCAGCTGTTGGATTTGACTTTACTTTAAAAATAAGAAAAAGAATGTCATTCTAAACACTGAAGTTCAAGAAAAAAAAAAAAAAATTATTCATTACTATAACAGACAAAAATGGAAAATAATGAATTAATATGAAGTATGAATATATGAATTAATAAATATACAACAAATCCAGGACAAATAAGCTATGGAAGAGATGTGGTATTTACTAAATCTCAATAAGATTCTGGTAAATGGGTTTTAAAACAAGTTCTCTTAAAAATGTTCTGCTTTCACTTTGGATCCATTTTCGCATATTTAGAATTCCATGGAATACTACAAATAACCTAAAGAATGCACAATTTTGTATGTGAGGGGGTTTGAATCAGGGCTGCACAATTATTCAAATGTTGATCTCGATTACGATTTTGACTGCCCACGATTACATGAACATGATTGACCGCGACACTGCGTTTAAAGTTCGTCCTCCGCTAATAGAAAACACTGCTGCATATCAAACCAAGCGGTTCCTAAACTTACAGCCAGTCACCATAGAGTGGCACATTAAACATCACACCAAACAGGAAAAGTCTTCGCAGATTAACTGGTTCAGGTATGCTGTGCACAATTCCCCCCAAATCTTATCTTTTCTTTTCATATCATATCATTATTTTTTATTTATTTTTATTTATTTTAATTTATTTATTTATTTATTTATTTATTTATTTATTTATTTTAAAAAAATATATTTAAAAAAAAAGGGCTGGGGGAGATGAAGATTCATCCACAGAGTAAATCCGTATTATGGAAAACGTTTTTAAATCAAGTTTATAAAAGCTGTCGGAAGCTTGTTCATGGTGACGATGTCGAGCAACCGTGCTGTACTTCGTTTATAGCGTATGGTTAGCTGTTTATTTCTGCCGATTGTATTTAGGCTTCAAACGTAATAAAAGTTGTGTTCATTAGTGAAAGTTATCTTTAACAAAACGTGTTCGTATTGTAAACTTTTGTTGACCACAGAGCTTGAGTTTTTGTCGAGGGAACCAGTGTAATGCTAACTTCTGGGTTCCGGCACAAAAATGAAGTCATCCCTGCACAACTCTATTGGGTGATCTGGCTGCGTCTCTCCTCTCGTAAAACACCGTTATTGCCTTTTCTGCATACGCCCGAGTTGTTTTCATTTGGTTGCATATTGTTCTATTGGATTGTATATTTTCATTTGGTTGATGGCATTTTTATTTTTTTTTTTACTTATAAATAAAATTGTACACAAAATATAGCATATGTTGCTTATACAAGGTGATTCACTTTAAGGATCAGTCTAACTTGAGGCAAAGATTTGTACATTAGCAGGAATGTAGCACAACACTGAGGTGAAAGTAGTGGTCTATTTATTTAAATGTGAAAGTGCAATAAAAATATGTCCCTTTTAAAGAGTCGTGAGCTCAATATTGATCAGAATGATAGTGATCATCATTTTGACCATAATCATGCAGCCCTAGTTTGAATTTAGTAATAAGTGAAGTTCTACATTTTAAAATCAAGCTATACATTTTAGGAATGCTGCCTCATGTTAGTCACCAAGAGGACTCCATTAGGCTCTAGAGAACTAAGACATAGCATTCTACCAAACCTAATCAAAAAATCAAAATAAGATTGTGCAGCCATTACACTCAACTACTTTATTCCTTAATTTGTTCCGATTCCCTTCTACAGATCTTGCCATAGCATTAAAACTGAGCCTGTAAAACCGTGTGCTGTTCTGAGCTCAACCGAAATCAGAGAATCCAAGTTAATCAGAGGATAGAAACCCTGCAAAGAAAATCACAGCAATGAACCCACTGACCCCTCTCTACTCTTCTTTAGCAGCACTGCCCTTTAAGCCATGGCTTTTCTTTCTCTAGGACCTCAGTCCTCTTTTCCTCCTCCCCCAATCACCCTTATACAAGATCTGTTCCCTGAAAGCAGATGGCCTGGGCAACAGAGCTATTGTGTAGGTTCAAAAACTGGCTTGACCAGCAAGCAAGCGAGTGAATAAAATGAGTGGGTGTGTACTGGGGAAGGTGGGGGATGTAATACAAGAAAGACGGAAGCAGTGAAATTCAATTTGTACTCTATTACTGGAGAGAAGTAACAGACAAAAGGATAAAGTTAAACACATGAACGAGTGCTGTAGAAGTATGAAGAGTGAAATCATTGTTGCATATAGTACTGGTGCAGCCATCTGTATAGTTAGTTTGCAAGGCATGGAGGACACAGTGACCTGGTTTAAAAAAAGGTTTCATTTAGAGAAATCACAACCAAAAAAAGCCTATGCTGTATCCGAAGTCACATACTGTGACAGTACGTACTGAATTTGATGTAGTACCTACTGCACAGCCGTTGAAACAGTACGTACTAATCAGCATGTGTGTAGTATGAAAACAATCCCAGACATACATCCACTACCTTGGCATTGTCATGTGACCTTCATCATCATAATCAAATCTTAAAGGGACCACCAGATTAAAGCAACCACACTACCGGCAAAATGCAGGTCAGAAAAGTTAACTGAATTAGTCACTTAATGTGAGCAGTGTTAACTGGGTAAATTCGTTGCCATTAGCTTGGCCAGTTAAAGCATTATGGAGATCACAAAGGTGGTTTCAAAAGTACACTGTTTCGGACGCAGCCGTGCTCCCTTGTTTGCAGTCAAACGGTTGAGCAATGCCGTGTGTGTACGTGTCCTGTCGCAAAATGCAGTGAAAACACGATGTTAGTGTGATTAAAAGGTGTGTACATGTCTGTAATGCACGTCTAAAACAGGGAGTACTCCACATATCAATTCCATTTGTGTTTACTTCGAATATGTCTTTAGCCAGATTAAGGTAATCAATAATCGCTGTTTACACGGTAGTTTCTTAATCAGAGTATCATCTTAAGCGGGTTAATATCGGATTATTGTTGTCCATGTAAACGTACTGACTGTTGCAGTTATCCAAACTGGCTTGGTAGTTACAGCATTTCTACCTTTCTGATTTTGTTCAGTGTTTTAGTACATCAATTTAAATTTTTAAAGAAGGAGAACACATTTAAACATTTGTGAAATGCTCTTAAGATGGTCATGGTAAAGACTGGAGAAAAGATCACATGAACAATACATCCTGAACAACAGGTTTCGTTGGTAACATTACCACATTTGCCATCCAACACGCAAACAGCCCACTCCTTGCTCTCATTCAAATAGAAAAACAGGGCATCAGCTTTCAGAAGCCATAGGCTGTAAAGTAATCGTATTTTAAACCATTCCTTCCTAAGTATGACACCATTCCTCCATACATATAAATAGCTCTATACTCACTCCTCTGAGAAGGGCTCTCTTAGCTGGAAGACAGCAGGCTGTTTTTCATTCATAATCCCACCCCTCTATCCCAGTCTGTACTTAAAGACAGGAGGATAAGGTCTGCTGTGTGTGACTGGAGAAATAAGTAGTCTTGGACTTAAGCAGGACAGACTGTCAGACCAATTTAATCTTTAATGCTAAGCACCTCTTAAAAACATGACTTGATTGTGTTGGGGATCGGCCAGAGTAGACATCCCTCGTTTATCCCTGTTCTGTCTGTTTCACAGACGAGATAAACCCAAACTACTGTCTAGACCAAGAAAAACAAACATGCCCCACCCCTTCATCATTCTATGCTGGCTAGTGTTCTGCCTCGTTCCGTTTATTACAGCATAGCCATTAAATATGGTCCACTTAATGAGCATGCAGGAAGTGTGGAACAGAGAATGGAGTGCTTTCAGAAAGCTCACCATTCATGTGATGGCAGGCTTTTATTGAAATAGTAAAGTACCTAGTAAGGCTCTGAACAGAGGACATGCTTGAACTGCAGGACATACGGGTCTATTAAAAGGTGTGATGAAGGGTGGGGTTATGGTAGCTGGACAACCACATGCATATTTGAGTGGTCAGAAGTCATGAGAGGCTTTTGGCATGTTGCTATAAAGTTAAAAATCCTCACAAAACTACAATTGAACAGCTTGACCAAACTGAGCTAGTGTGAGTGTGTACTGTGTTCCTGTGCAGCTGCAAGCTGGCCACATCCTGCATTCTTGACACAAGAGCCAGGATGATTACCAAAACCATCTTTCCCCATGTCTTTCATTTTCAGTGAAATAAAGGAAGACTTGTATTTATACAAAAAAAAAATGCCAGTTGAAGGCCAGAGATCCTGCAAAACTTGACAGTTTCAAAAGCTTTTTTTAAAAACCAAAAAGCATGATTTCGAGCAGCATAACTAACACACACCGAACAGTTACAGGACAAACAGGCGATGAAAGGGTCATCTGAGAGAAGAGAAATTTAAAAAAAAAAAAAAAAAAAAAAAAAAGATGCAGAGCTCACACCATCAAACCTTAAAAGGCTAAACTCTCACTATGCCATCAGTGCACACAGAGCTCCTACTGAAATATTTCTCCTCATCCTCCTCTCTCTCCCCCAACGTACTACTCAGTACAGCAATGTCCCGACTACCAGCAAGAGCACTGGCAATTTGCCAGTTTGCAAGACCTCTCACTGGGGCCCTGAAATGCATCAGCATGCCAAGTAGGACGAGGCCACTGCACGGTGATTTGAGACTCTTGTGTGGCCTTTCAGTGACACTAAACATCGACTCTGTTGCTGTTTGCAATTGGTAACTGGTGTTGGTTTTCTTCCTAGTGTGATGGTAATAGGATACAAGGGTTCAAAATGTCAGAGGAAGGAGTTATTTTAAGTGAGAATCATGAAGGATTGCACATATACTAATGAAACACTGAACTAAAATTGGGTAGAAAGTAACATGTTGAAAATATTGAACAGTCAAAAGGTCACCTGTCTCAGTATCACATCCTTCATTAGGATGTATTTCTAAACACATGGGTTAAAATAGAGCACAAACCACCATATTTCCGTTCAGAGTCAGCATTTTTCTCTCAGCTGCTGAAATTTTCCATCAAACTTTTTCCAGTGCTTAATGCGCTCACAGCGCTTGTAGCCCCACCAGCCATTTTCTCATAATTGTGACCTCATACTTATTAGTTCAACCTATAAAACCGGTTTAAACCATAGAAAAAGTCTTTCCATCAGCAGGAAGACCGCACCCTCAATACACCCACCCCCCATTACCAAACCATAACCACAGAAAGGTGGTTCAGTGCATGTTTATTCCCAACCTTGCATTTGGTGCAGTTATTGGTTAAATGCATGATGAGAAAATGAGGTCTGAGAGAGCACCCTGAGAGGGTTAACTGCTCATGACGGCACAGAAACAGGAAAGCCCTGAGGTAGCAGACAGTATCTCTCTCATCCAGCTAGATTAGTATTGGCCATGCATGAGTGTCTAGCGTCCGAATGTGGTAAAATGACACTGCAGTGCTCAGTATTGTGTGTGTGCACATAGTCAGGGTTCAACAAGAACGTGCCAAACTAGTAGGGGGGTTGGGAAGGCAAAGGACAAGCATTTGGTAAGCTAGCACAACAGAAAGACAAGGTCAGGTGGTAGACACACCCCTTTTGCCACACACGGAGAACACACGCAAACTACATTTTTACATGGAGATCATTTACACTGGCAGCGAGAGTTGAACAGGGAGAGTGGTGCAGATGGTGAACGGTGGCGTGATGGGTTGAGTCACTTGGCATGATGTAATGTGGATTCAACAGACAGAAGAGATTATAGTAATGGATAGGAGTCCTGCTTTAAATAGATTAAAATGAGACCAGTTGCTTATACAAACAAAGCACTATATTTGGAGCAGGATGCGAGTCAGTAAGTTGCTAAGCCTCTGTTGACAAATAATGAACTTATTTCAAAGCTCTGCAATGGTCACAGCACAATATACATTACTGGATTGGAAACAGTCCAGTACCAACATTAAACTCTTGATCCATTTGCAAAGTCACTGGGATTGACAGAATTGCACTCAACTTCTTAGTAAGTGCTTAGCCCCAAGCTCTAGCCCTCAGAGAAGATCCATACAAACTACACAATAAAGTATCGGTGCAAACATTTCAACATTGATGCAGTATCCCCTTTTCCCATGACACATTCTTCACAATAATGATGGGAACAATCCGGGTTGGGCAGGTTGCTCCAGAACCAATAAAAATTTTTTAATTTGCAGACAACTGCTGAAACAATGCTATGCCACTGAGCCATCACTCCCAAGTTTCAACCAAACAAGAATGATCCCATAACAGCTTGAAGCTGCTGTAAACCAATATTTTCCCTGTCATAATTACAGAGCTACCCTGTTTTCCCATGGGTCATTCAGCCAAAACAAAAACCACAGTCACAAAAATATTACATTTGCTTGACCAGAACACAAACACCACAGAGTAACATGGGATGTGAAACAAAGAATGGAGAAAATTTTATGAAATCATCAGTGCTGAAGACCACCATCAAAGCCAAAGGACTAGATGTACAAACAGATGCAGGAATCTGAACTTGCCCTACTCCTGAGAATCACACTCCGAAGGAAGTCTGACCCAGAAACAGCACTGTTTACTTATAGCCCACCTAGTGACAATGTTGGAAACAATGTCGAGTTAAGCCAAAGGTCTTTACTAAAACAGGTGTCTAAAATAACCGGACACAGCTGAGCTGTTACACCAAGTGACAAGACTAAGGCTTGGCACATGCTGAGCAGGAGTGGACACCATAAATCACAAGACAGACAGGAAGCTGCCACCACAGAAGGCCGGGCTTCACAAATCTCAGGGGTGTTTTGTAAACAAACATGTACAAGAACAGTCTATTTTCATAGAAAGAGGCAGATTGACATGGCAGATGACAAAATACAGACCTGTTCCTGCAGCCCATCCTCCCACCCTGCACATCTTAGCATTTTAACTGCTCCAACACACCTGATTCAACTACTCCGCTAATCAACAACCCTTCCTGAGTTGAAGTGGGTGTGTTAGAGAAGAGAAAACATGTGCAGGACCTGGGGGTTCTCCAGGACCATTGTCAACAAATGTGAGTTTTAATTCATTAGAACAAGGGGTGTCCAATCTTATCCAGAAAGGGCCAGTGAGGGTGCAGGTTTTCATTCCAACCAAGCAGGAGCCACACCTGATTCCACCTGTTTAATCAGTTGGGCTTGGTTTTCAGTAGATTCAGGTGTGGCTTCTGCTTGGTTGGAATGAAACCTGCATCCACACCGGCCCTTTCCGGATAAGGCTGGACACCCCTGCATCAGAAAAATCTCAATGTTATTGGAAACCAGCACGCACAAGTGAAAAGGACCAATCTGATTGCAGCCTACATCATTTGGAAGGTTGGACCAGAAAGGTGTACAAAAGGCACAAGATGCTCCATATGACATGGGTGAAGCATCTGAAGCTGAGACCAGGACAGTACTGCCTTCACCAACTACTTAGAATGGTTTGATCTAGCTATTAACAACTTCTAGAAAATTCTAGCTACTTCATTAACGCCATAACCGGTGTTTCACGAAGGCGCACAAAGGACAGTTGTTTAACCCTATTGGATAGAGTCATCTTAAATTATAAACACATTTCACTGTACGAGTAAATAGTGAAAAAACCCGTTTACAAGAAACTCATAATGGAAGACTGAAGGCTGCCTTGGACCTTTTTACATTCAAAGTATTTGAGGAATGCCTTCATGAACGCGTCAGGGAAACTTATTTATAAATCAAGCTCCAAATCTGTAAAACGAATCCTTTCATAGATGGGACATGGGCTGGGCCAATATGACAATCATACCAACATATTTTAGAACAAAAAAAGGGTACTACTGGCATGATTGTTAAGAAACTTGTTTATCATGATAAACCGTGTAGAAATGTCTTCAGATATCATATGCAATTTCCTTAATATTGCACACCCATAGATGGGACTAATTTCCAGAAGGTTTGATCGACAACTTCCATTAGACATTAATTACAACCTAGCTTCATGTAAATAGGCTTTCTGTTCTTTTCTCATGTTGAGATTCTTGTCTGCGTCAATCACATACACTACAGATGTGGTGTATAAGGATCAGGCTGACAGCCAGTTGCGTATTCCTTTAAATTACCCAGCTAACTTCATGGAAAGAGATGCAGGGCAAAACTTTGAACCAAAGTAGGAGAGTCAAAACCTAAACAACAATAATGGACATACACCATCACACAGGCAGCCTAGGGCAGTTGTCACTTCTAAATGGCCCAGTTGTTATTAAGATGGCATGCAAATGAGTCCAGGAAGGATAAACCAGACCAGGAGCCCTGCAGCTGCCTTTTGGCAACAGGGTTAAAAAGTTCTCCTCCATTCCCTGAGTGCAAACCTCACACCTCCATTCAGAGTAAACAGAAGGTCATGAACTCAATCCTCTACAGACACACTGTGTGGATTTTTTGGGATGTAAACAGGGTGTTTGGGATTTAGTAGTCGAAACCTATTTTATCTGCAGACCTGAAGGAAACTCTGATGGGAACTCTTAAATCAGGGAAGCAAACGTGTGTCTGGTGAACACCTCCTTGTGTGACCACCAGCTTTTGATTGGATGTTTACAAAATCAATTAATCAGCCTCGATTACACTGTATCGATTTGATGTGCCAGTTAGTAAATGTGTCGGGATCAGATGACATTTTATCCGGATGTAGTGTGTTCTTTAAGCTTTGTCAGTTTGATCTACTGACAAAGGCCATTTAAAAATGGAGACAGCTGACCCAATCACCCATGCTCACACAGTACCAATACACTCACGGGTTAATTCTCCACGCCTACAACCTCTTATAGGGAATAATACCGGAATATCGCGTGCGGCCAAGATGACCTTAGTATTAATTAAACAGAAAAAAAATTAAACAGCACATTTTATACCATTAATAGTGAACGACGACAGGAACATTTAAAAAAAGCTGTTATTTAAGGTCAGCGTTTCAGTAATGGAGGCTGTTGCGGATGGGAATAGGGAAATGAAAGACGTCTGGCCACAAAATATTTCGCTTCCAAGACTACCATTAGGTTATTTGCCCACGATTTTCTAGCGCGCGACGTGACTAGAACGTCCGCGCTCAGCCTTCACGAGGTTATTAACACAAACAAAATGAGAATTCGATAGGAGACGAATGCACAACGTGAAGCCAGGCGCTCTTAAATCAGTGCACGCGCAAAAATAAGGATAATAGACTACAGGACACGTAAGCAGTCCCGTTTAGGCATCTCTAATTATGATGCGCGAGCCAAATAAGAATTTAAAAAAAAAAAAAAAATGACATGACATATTTAAAACGCACATATTTTCTCCCCACCTTCGAATTAATTCGTTCCCACTCCGTGCGGCTGAGAAACACAACGCACAGTGTGCATACATAACAAACGTGATGTTTAAAAGGTTTTGCTGGGTTTTTATTTTATTTTTTGGACTCACCGTAGGCCGCCTTCTCCTCCTCACACGTCAAAGGAGCGCACGCGGAAAGCGCGAAATTTCTAAACGTGTTACCCTGTGCAGCGCGCGCTCGACACTGCCGTTAGCTCAGAGGCGAGAGAGAGAGCTATATATATATAATATATATATATATATATATATATATATATATATATAGACACACAGGTTACACTGGAGCAAACAAAGGATTTAAAGGCCAAACATTGTCAACCCCGTATTGTTTCGAGCCTAAACACACGTACAATCCAGGATTAGTCTAGAAACCCCTGATTTACCCCGGTATCCCCATTTATAATCTAGAGCCCCTCCCTGGCTCGCGTTTGGTTATGCAAATTAGCCGCGCCGGACAGCCACGCCCACCTTCCCATCCACGCACGCGCCCCATATTCCTGAGTCTGGTTAATGTTTACCTCAGGGTGCTAATACGTGGCTAACGTCTAAGCACTTGTTATGAAATTCGTCGTGTTTCTTTTCCCCCTGACAGCTCTGTGCTAATTTCGAAAGTAAAACGTGCCCCTTTACTGATATTTCATACAAACTAGAGCTGTTTAAATAGTGAGTACAGAGCGGTCTTTTGTTATCTAAGCTTGCAGCTGCCAATATTGAAGAGGGACAGATAGAATGAATGCAAGGTTTAACATGAACTTTTGTTCAAAGTTAGAAAGGAAGAAAAGGATGGGCCAGGGAATGAAATAAGCATTCAGGGAACAATACCTCCCTCTAAACAAACAATCCATGACAGAGTCTACAAAACTCAAGGGAGGTCATCTGTTGAGAAGAAGCAGCATGCAACTCCCACTTCAGGGGTGAAAAAACCCAATATTTTAATAATTATATATGTGTGCAAAACATCTTTATTTATATAATGCCATTTAATTTTTGAGACCAAATTCTCAGATCACTTTACATATAAGATTAAATAAAGCATTGACAATGCAGCACACCAATAAATCAATCTACAAGTATTAATGCCATGACTAGAAATCCATTGAAGATGACAACGAAATCATTTAAATTCATTTGATCAATAAAAGACCCAAGTTAAATGAGTAAATAACACTCATGAAACCAAGGTTCTCGCCTTTATCATAGGCAGTGACAGAAAATCTGCCTGTACTTGTATCTATGTCTTATCTGGCCATATATCCATATATCTGTGTGTAATGTGCTGTAGTGTACATGAGCCCTGCTTATGGGACTGCTCAAGTTACACATTCCTGAAGCACACATGCCGGTTAATTCTTCTGATTTTTCAGTAACGCTGTTGTAGGTGGACTCAGAAGAATCTTCCAGGCCATTCTCCTGCCCCTTAATGCACCAAAGTGTGAAGTCAATATCTATTAGTGGGCCATATTACTAACACGGATCAAGATTTACAATCGAATGTCACATTTGCTAAGCCTCTTAGAGTTTTTCTGCATTTATGTGCTCCTCAGATAAAAGTAAGCTGTATTTCATAGAGTGGTGTAGAAACATGGGTGGTACAGGGTAGCAGCTGCCACCCCAAATCTGACTTTAAGAGACATATTCGAGGGTTGTTACTTCTTTACAGTTTATGCAGATTTGCTGAGTCATATGGAGCTCATATTAATTTAATTTTTTTATATATAGTATTGTTGATATCTTGACCAAAGGTCATTGTTTGGCCTTCATTTTATAAAACAAATCAGATGTTGTGCAAGTGTAAACATCGTCCTTTCGTGACTTGGTGGTACCACCCATTTGCCACCCCATGTCTAAAAACATGGCTTGATTAGAAAAAATTTAGGATTACCAAATGGGAACTAGTGAAAAGGTACTTTTCTTTTATATGATAAAAGGGTAAAAGTCAATAACAAGTCAGAAACTCAGCTATGAAAATTGTTGTGTATGTTTATGTGCAATCTTTAGATTGAAAACTTGCATTTATGATAATTCTGTCAACATGGTTGTGCAGCAGTTGTGCAGCGTTGCTGCCCCCCAGTGGGTTTCCTCTAGGTTCTCTGGTTTCCTCCCACCTCCCAAAAACATAAACATCCACAAAAAATATGTGGTAGCCGGGGGTCGGTCCACCAAGGCCTCTGCCCCTGATCATTACTACTCCTTCTGCAGGTGGTGGGCCCACTAGGTAGTGACCAAAAGAATGAGGTCATGGATACAAGTAGCAGAAATAAGCTTCCTTCGCAGGGTGGCTGGGCTCAACTATAGAGATAGGGTGAGGAACTCAGATATTCAGGGGGAGCTCATAGTAGAGTTGCTGCTCGTCTGCATAGCAAGAAGCCAGTTGAGGTGTTTTGGGCATCTGGCTAGGATGCCTCCTGGACGCCTCCCTTGGGGAGGTGTTTTGGGCATGTCCAATGGGGAGAAGACCCTGGGGCAGACCAAGGACTAGACGGAGAGATTATATCTCTCGTCTGGCCTGGGAGCACCTGGGTATCACTGTGGAGGAGGTATTAAATCATCCAGGAGTTGAATCAATAGATCTGCATTTCAGATACTGTGATAGCAGCTTGTGTATACATGGACGTGAATTATGAGCATATGTTCTAAGCTACATTCTTCTTCCTCACATGCTAACTTACCAGAATTTAGAGTTGCAAGCTTAAAGTTCCTCACTATTTGCTTACTCTCTGCAGTATTCTCCATAATAAATGAATTCTGGTCTATGGATGACATTTAAACTCGTATTGACTCGTACTGCCTGAACAAGCTTAGGATCAGTGAGACAGATTGCATATATGGTCAGTCAGGCAGAACAGACTAATAAATATGCAAAAGTATGATATTTATTTACATAGTGCAGATATACACTAAGATGAGGCAGTTTTTCTCCAATCTCTCCAGTTTCAGTGACCTTGTGCCCACTGTAGCTTCAGATTCCTGTTCTTGATTGACAGGCGTGGAAGCCGATGTGCTCTTCCCAATGTTGTAGCCCATCCACTCCAAGGTTCAGTGTGTTTCTGTTCAGCACAGTTGCATAGAGTGGTTATGTGAGTCACTGTAGCCTTCTGTCAGCTCAAACCAGTCTGGCCATTCTCCTCTGACTTCTCTCATTGACAAAGCGTTTCTGCACACAGAACTGTTGCTTACTGGAAGTTTTTTTTGTGTGTTTTTCACACCATTGTGTGTGCAATCTAGGGATTGTTGTGCATGAAGATCAGCAGTTTCAGAAATACTCAAAAAGCCTGTTTGGCACCAACAACTGTGCCACATTAAATCACCCCCCACACATTCCAACCTGTAACTGCATGAGTTTATGCACTGCAACCAAAATTGTCTGATTGGATAATGGCACGAATAAGCAGGGGTAAAGGTGTTCCTATTTAAGTTAGTGAATGCATTGCAATAAATCAGTGTTATGGGTGTGACAACTGAGACAGCGTGAAGGCAAAAAAGTACAGTTTTGAAAGTACTGATAACATTTAGTAAAAAGATATGGGTATGTTACTCCCTCTGTTGAAACATGCAGTTTGTGTGAGATCTGACAGATAAGTGACATAAATGTAGACCTGCATGAGTATTTAAACGTGATTGTTCAATAGCAAGGTTGCCATTTGTATGGTATTAACCAAACCACAATGACAGCTCTGTGCTTAACTTCCTGTGCTGATGACTGAACGTGAACCTCCGCTAAACCCTTCAGTGCATTCCAGTGGTTCTTAAAGTGACCGATTAAGGATTCGTGATTTTTATAATGTGTTAGTAGTGGAAAGAACACCCTTCAAAAGTTATTGCATGATTATCCTGTTTGAATTGAATAGGTTTGATCCAAGCTATAATAAATATTAGGTCAGCCTGAACCTAAGGTGTTTTGTGAGTGGAAAGTTCAGGGACAAAAGCTATAAGGAGGTCTGAGGAAAAATGTGTTGTTTTTTAAAAAAAACGTGTCAAAAGTAATACAGACTCAAGACTCAGGATTTAAATCCAGTGTAATCAGACAGTTAGCAACCTGGTAAAAGAGCAAGAAAACCGAACAACAAAATTAGCAGAGACAGAGAAAATATTTATACAACATATAACAGATTCAAGGATTTTCTCAGAGGCTGCTGTGAATTGTAATAAACAAGTCTGCAACTGCAAAAAAGAAAAAGAAAGATCTCTGTATTGGATGTGTATCAACATGAAGAACAGATTAGCAATACACATGTGCAAAAACAAACTTGATAAAATAACCAGAGACAAAAAAACATTGCTGTGTTTTAAAAGTGTCCAAAACGGCCGTATTTTAAAACACCATAGAAATGAGATGTTTGACAGTATAATCTATTCACCAAGCAAAAATGATCATGTGCAAAAGACAAAAAACGGAAGATTTGAATATTTATATATTATATAACTCTGTGACAAATCATTACACAAAAACCCAGCACTTGTCTAGAAACTTCATTCAAGTAGACATGATTTCAGCAGAGACTATATTCGTTGATACCTTTCCAGCCTTTGTAGACTGATCTCAGGTCAGTTTACCACTTTCTATTGTAATGATTAGTCATAGTAATTGCAGTAAGGTAATACGGACACTAGACCAGCCTTAAGAAGAAAGTGAGCTCTTTCAAAAAATTGTGCGCATCCTTTTTACTGTTGGAACAATTAAAACTCATTATATACACAGAAACTAATTACAATACATAAACACTCACCGCCCGCTTTACCGGGAACACCTGTACATTCATGCAGTTATCTAAATCAGCCAATCATGTGGCATCAGTGCAATGCAAAAAAAACAAAACATGCAGATACAAGTCAAGAGCATTAGTTCATGTTCATATCAAACACGGAATGGGGGAATAAAGTGTGATATCTGTGACTTTAACCATGGCATGGCTGTTGGTACCAGAAGGGCTGGTTTGAGTATTTCAGAAATCGTGTCATCGCTGCACTGGATAACTGCATAAATGAGCAGGTGTACAGGTAGTCCTAATAAAGTGACCCAGTGAGTATATACAATGGTGCTTGAAAGTTTATAAACCCTTTAGGATTTTCTATATCTCTGCATAAATGACCTAAAACATCAGATTTTCACACAAGTCCTAAACATAGACAAAGAGAACCCAATTAAACAAATATTATACTTGTTAGTTATTAAATAACCTATTAAATGATCCCATATTTCATATCTGTGAGTGGAGAAAGTATGTGAACCTCTAGGGTTAGCAGTTAATTTGAATGTGAAATTAGAGGGAGGTGTTTTCAATCAATTGGATGACAATTAGGTGTATGAAAGCACCCCATTTTATTTAAATAACAGGGATCTATCAAAGTCTGAGTTTCACAACACATGTTTGTGGAAGTGCATCATGGCAAGAACAAAGGAGATTTCTGAGGAGCTCAGAAAAAGAGTTGTTTATGCACATCAGGCTGGGAAAGGTTACAAAACCATCTCTAAAGAGTTTGGAGTCCACCAATCCACATTCAGACAGATTGTGTACAAATGGAAGAAATTCAAGACCACTGTTACCCTCCCCAGGAGTGGAGGCCAACAAAGATCACGACGTGTAATAATCCACGAGATCAAAAGGAACCCAGGGTAACTTCTAAGCAACTTTGGCTAATGTTTAATGTTCATGAGTCCAGGAGAACACTGAACAACAATGCTGTGCATGGCAGGGTTACAAGGAGAAAAACACTGCTCTCCAAAAAGAACATTGCAACCCATCTGCAGTTTGCTAAAGATCACGTGGACAAGCCAGAAGGCCAACGGAAAAATTGTGTGGGTGGATGAGACCAAAATAGGACATTTTGGCTTAAATGAGAAGCGTTATGTTTGGAGAAAGGAAAACGCTGCATTCCAGCATAAGAACCTTATCTCATCTGCGAAACAAGGTGGTGGTAGTATCATGGTTTGAGCCTGTTTTGCTGCATCTGGGCCAGGACGACTCGCCATCATTGATGGAACAATAACTTCTGAATTATACCAGAGATTTCTAAAGGAAAATGTCAGGAACTCTTGTGAACTGAATCTCAAGAGAAAATGGGTCATACAGCAAGACAATGACCCTAAACACACAAGTTGTTCTACTAAGGAATGGTTAAAGAAGAATAAAGTTAATGTTTTGGAATGGCCAAGTCAAAGTCCTGATCTTAATCCAAAATAAATGTTGTGGAAGGATCTGAAGCACTTAGTTCATGTGAGGAAACCCACCAACATCCCAGAGTTGAAGCTGTTCTCTACTGAGGAACAGGCTAAAATTCCTCCAAGCTGACGTGCAGGACTGATCAACCTTTACCGAAAATGTTTAGTTTCAGTTATTTATGCACAAAGGGGTCACACCAGATACTGAAAACAAAAGGTTCACATACTTTTGCCACAGATATGGAACACTGGATCATTTTCTTCAATAAATATATGACCGGGTATAATATCTTTGTCTCATTTGTTTAATTGGGTTCTCTTGATCTAATTTTAGGACTTGCTTCATATTTATGCAGGAATATAGAAAATGCTAAAGGGTTCACAAACTTTCAAGCACCACCGTACATGAATAAATTAAAATTCTATACATCGTGATTGAGTCAGCCTTAGACACAGTCACTAAGACAAGAAGAAGAAAAAAAGAGTTTGCATACTGCATCATTGCAACAGTCACACTCCATTTGTTGCTCAATAACCTCTTCTGAATGAACCTTTAGGAATATTAAAATTCAGTCAAATCTAGCTCGGTCCCCATAGCGACTCGTAATTGCAGTGGCTGTTGCTACATCTCCAAAATCCAGAACAGAGCATGTGTGTTTACGGTTCATGATGTAGGTCATATGCTGTTACACGCATTTTGTGAATCCTATTGTTCTGGACCTTAAAGAAACGATGCTGCACCCTGGTGAGCTCATTTACATCTAGGCACAACAGAACAGACCGAACCATTCCAGTTTTTCCAGGGTATAATGACTGCAGCCTCAGCATCTTTTATTTCCCAAGCTTGCAAAAGTTTTAATGCCCTCAAGCATGTTCTCAATCTTTACATGCTGGTCCCAATTAAAACCCACCTTATCTGAACCAATTCAGATTTGAAACAGCAAAATGTATTATTATGTTAGACACATTTCTCAGAATGCAGCAAAAGAAGAACTAGTTTAGGACACTCATCATTTTGGCAGAAGATAACAGAAGCACAAAATCAAATTACGGTCCCTCACTTCATTGTTAACTCCAAAGCACATGCCTAGGCTGGAATGCCTGAACGCTAGTCTGACAGAGCGAGCTTTCTGAATGGGCAGGAGACGTGACTAGGCCAGTAGAGATGCCTCCTTGTCCTTACTGTTTCAACGTTGTTGTGTTTGAGCAGATATTTTACTGGAATGTGTGGAGAATATAAAATAATACAAAACAGCTAACTATATCTAAGGTCAGCTTAATTTTGTAACCTTTAAAAAGGGACAATGAGGAAGTGATTAGTGCTGAGATGAGACGTGGGGTAGTGAAAGTGAGATACGGTGCCATAGCAGTTCTTGTTCTTTAAAATGACAACGTAGCCATTACTTATCAGTTTAAAACAATCAAAAATATTAAGTTAACGGTACACTAAAATCATATTAAATACGACACATAAAACACTGATCTCCTAACTTACATACACTGTTTTCCTAAATAAAAGCTTGTGTACTCCACCTACATAGTACTGCTCTTTGTGAAGTGGGTGACAGACAAAAATAGCTTTTTCGCCCTTTCCATCGCTCTGTTCTTTTCATGCCGCGCTGAAAAATGGGGAGTCTTTCTTACTTCTCTCACCATCACACCCAGGAGGAAAATCCTCTCTCCTGTAGCGTGTGATGAGTCTGTGGAGGTAAATGTGTATTGGATGTAACGTTTGGTATCTGTATTTATCCTCTTTCCAGCCATGGAATGGATGCAACATCACACGGTCACCAGCAGAGAGCATAAGAGTTGTAGTTGAACTAGTTCACCAGTAGAACGTCTTCATAGGTGGTGGTCCTGTGAGGAAAGCAGGATTTAAACATCATGAGCAAAATTATGATCTGTACTGGATGTGCTCAGAACAACAGACATTCCTGTGAGGCAAAGGAAACATTAACAATCCTTTCACTCAACAATTGCTACTATTTATGACTCGTGATTTGTCTTAAGAAAAAGCTCTATCCCGTGTGGGGGCGGAGTTAATTTCCAAGCCAGAAATGAACAAACTAGTCATGATCTATTGCATCAGGAGAGTTACAGGCAGAATAATCAGAGCCGGTTAGCATTATGAAAGCTTGATCCTACTAATTAGCCTCTGCTAGCTCTCATTCCCTGTTAGATTACCCTAAAGGACACTGGAACGGATGCTAACTCGGTCATATCGACACACATCAGCACACACTTTGTGTGTAAGTTGTCAGACCTGTCACAGCAGCAGAAGAAGGAGCACGGTGATGTCTCCAGTCCCCGGAACTTTCCAGAGCTGGGCGTGTCTTTACACTCAGCGATGAATGCGTGTAAATCGGTGATGTGAATGGGCTCCTGAGTTTGGTGCTATTTACAAAACACAAACATTACACGACACAAAGTTGAAGACAGTAACATGGCCACATACATTCTCTCAATCACCTTACAGAAAGAAATATCAACTATACAGTAAAAACAACACTCCTTTTAATACTTTTTTATTCTCTCCCATCCTTCCAGCTTACCTTGATGGTCTCATACGCCCCGGTGATGAGGGCGATGAACAGCGAGAGCACCATGTAAATGAACAGAGCGATAAATGTGTAGAGGTACACCTAGAGATAAAGACATTTATATAGAAAACTTGAGACAGTTTGAAAATTTGGTCAATATAAGAAATTGTATTTAATGAATTGCATGAAATGCATCAATGTGGTAGCAGTACAACATATGTCAAATTCATTGCAATGAACTGTGCTGGATTGCAATGCAAACTAAACAAACATAGACCAAGGAGCATAGTTTCCCATCATGTTCCCTGAAAACTACTTTAGTGTCTCAAAAGTCTCCTTACATAGGGGGAAATTAACACTATTGATCAAAAGATCTTCCAAAATGTTTCATACTTAGTTTATATCAATTTTCACAGATAGCCTTTAACCAAAAAAAAAATGGACAGCTGTGGTGTGTGTGTGAGTGAGTGAGAGACAGAATGGGTGAATGAGAAACAGTGTAAAGCACTTGGTAGAACCGCTAAGGTTAAACGGCACTATAAAAGTGCAGACCATTTACCATTTACAAAAGAATAAGGTACTGAAATCATTCTCATGACTGGATCAGGAAGCTGTCAAAGTTTAGGAGTAAAAAGCATTACGTTAGAAAACAGATATACAGTGCCCTCCACTAATACTGGCACCCTTGAGCAAAGAAGGTTGTGAAAAATTGTCTTTATTGTTTAAATGTTTGATCTTTTGTTAAAAATATTCACAAAAATACTCTGCTCTCAGGGATCTCAAACAACTGCAAACAAAACAGGTTTATATGAATTCATATGAGAAAAATATATTTGAAGTATATTCCCATTGATATTTTACATTTTGTTAGTACACCTGGGTGACTAGGAACAGGAAACTGTTCAACCATTACTTCCTGTTGCACAGGGGTATAAATATGATGTAACACATAGGTCAAATTCCCTTAGTCATTCATAACAATGGGTTAGACCAAGGAATATAGCTGTGATGTGCAGCAAAAGGTTGTTGAGCTTCACAAAATGGGAAGTGGCTATAAGAAAATAGCACAAGCATTGAAAATGCACATTTCCACCATTAGGGCAATAATTAAGAAGTTCTAGTCAACTGGAAATGTTATGGAACAACCTGGAAGAGGACGTGTGTCTGTATCGTCTCAATGTACTGTGAAGAGGATGGTTCGAGTGGCCAGAAAATCTCCAAGGATCACAGCTGGAGAATTGTAGAAGTTAATTGCGTCTTGGGGTCAGAAATTCTCCAAAACTACAATCCGAAGCCACCTACATCACCACAAGTTGTTTGGAAGGGTTTCAAGAAAAAAGCCACTACTCTCATCCAAAAACAAACTCAAGCGTCTTCAGTTTGCCAGACACTACTGGAACCTCAAATGGGATCGGGTTCTATGGTCAGATGAAACCAAAATAGAGCTTTTTGGCAATAAACACCAGAGGAGGTTTTGGCGCACACAGAGAGGTAGCCATATGGAAAAATACCTCATGCCCACGGTTAAATATGGTGCTGGCTCTTTAATGTTTTGGGACTGTTTTTCTGCCAGAGGACCTGGACATTTTGTTAAGATACAGTACATGGCACCATAGACTCCCATCAAATATCAACAGATATTAAATGAAAACCTGACTGCCTCTGCCAGAAAGCTTAAAATGGGCCGTGGTTGGATCTTCCAGCAGGACAATAATCTAAATCATACATCAAAATCAACACAAAAGTGGTTTACTGACCACAAAATCAAGGTCCTGCCATGTCCATCCCAGTCCCCTGACTTGAAACACATAGAAAACCTGTGGGGTGAACTGAAATGGAGAGTCCACCAGCGTGGACCTCGAAATGTGAAGGATCTGGAGAGATTCTGTATGGAGGAATGGTCTCAGATCCTTTACCATGTATTCTCCAACCTCATCAGGTATTATAGGAGAAGAATCAGAGCTGTTTTCTTGGCAAAGGGAGGTAGCACAAAGTATTGAATAAAAGGGTGCCAATAATTGTTGCACAGCTCTATTTAAAGCTTTTTTTTTTTGGATAAATCTGTCTTTTGTTTGCAAATTGTTTGATATACACGAGAGCAGAGTATTTTTGTGAATATTTTGAACAGAAGATCAAAAGGTTAAATAATAAAGACAATATTTCACAGCCTTGCTGATATTTACCAAGTGTGCCAATATTAGTAGAGAGCACTGTACAATTTAATGCTTTTTAAGACCATTTTAATGCTACATTGATTTTTTTTTTAATGAGGACACAGCCATATAGCTAGAACATATCAGCAGATTGTGCTGCCCTATTCAGAAAACAATATCACAGCAGAGTCAGGTTGAAACGTGTAGACAGTAGCAGTGTAGGACAAACTGAAAATGAAGATGCATAGAAGCCCATGTGAAAGCGTGTGCATGTGTGTGTGTTTTAGTGTGTGTAAGCAGTGGGTAAAACACACCTGGCTGAAGACCCACACCAGCGTGCTACTCTCCTGCATGCCACTGAAGGTGACAAACATGTCGTCTCCATTTATCAGAGAGAACAGGCACTCTGACACCATGGACAGCGAGCGAAACTGACAGGAAGAAGAAAAACAAACAAAATATATATATATATATATATATATATATATATAACAAGTAAAAAGTTATTAGAGAATCTATAAGTAGAATGTCATACTGATAAATATAATCGATAAATAACACTGAAACAGGTCTAATTATAGTAATGACCATGTCATGAGTCTGTTCTCAACGAACATATAATATCCAATTGTAAAAGCCAACAGATAAATTAAGATTAAAGTAAGTTTCTGAGCTATGCTCAGCCTTTGTCCATCAAAACCTACTCATCAATTGGTTGTGAGCTTTTATGCATTACCTTGACATGATATGGCCCTAAAACAATCCAGCCACAGAAGCAGTAGCCCAGATAGATCACTGCCACACAGCAGCAGAAACGGATCACGTTAGGGAACGCTGCACGCAACGTCACAATCAGAATCTGGAGACAAGATTTCGTAAGAGGACATTTTCATGCTTTATCCTTTCAACAATGTTACACAAGTTTATGGTGGATTTGTCAAATTTGTCCAAAAATCCCTGAAAGCAAGTATAGAGGCTTGTGTGTGTGGGTGTGTATGGTGTTTTCAGTTTGTTAAGAATGTTAAAAATGTATGTGCTACTGGATTGTAGAATGCGGTCTACATGTCAAGACTGCAGAAATGTGTTTCAAAACAAACAACAAAAAAAAAAAGATAATGATTGTGTGTGGGCGTGTTTACATCTTCATAGAAACCAAATGTGCACACAAAGATCGGAATATCTGATCATTTTGACCAGGTGGGGGATAATCAGCTGGTCCCCAAAAACAGCAACTTTTATTAAAAACAAACAAAGAAACAAAAACCTGAACTATAAGAACCAAAATATTTCCTTTTGGATACTGGGGTTATGGTTAGGATTAGAGTTGGGTGCATCCATAGCCTTAATTAGGACGGTACTCACAACCAAGACTATACATCTCCATTCAAGCCTTTTTGTACGTTGCATACACTTCATAAGGCACATACACCAAACATTTCCTAATATTGAAGCTATTAAAGGCAGTTCGAAATAAAAGCTGGAATTATAAAATGGAGCCAGCAGGTTGAGATTGTGTACTTACATTGTACTTCTGGAAGAAGCTGAGGTAGCGAATTACCCCTACCCACACCAACAGTGTTGACGTTCCCAACAAAATCCCGCACACGTCATAGGACGAGATGTTCTAAAAGGAGAAGGAGAAGAGGAAGAGCCATGAGGTTTGGTTACAGAAGCCATCAGCCATAATTAATAACGTCTGCAGAATTCATTCCCTTTGTTTTGTTGTTATTTAGATCAATTAAAAACCCAAAATGTTTTAAGGCTACCTAATTCCACTCAAATGTGTCTACAGAAGAAGAAAAAAAAAATCCACATGAATCAAAATTGTCATACGGAATAATTATCTGTAGTACAATTCTAGCAAAAAGCTTAAGAAGCCACAACAGAAGTACAACACCACTGGTATGCAAAAAGCATGCAAATGTCTCAAGCTAAAGCAAAGATCCTATTCAAGAGCAGTATTGTATATATTTGTTTTCACCACCAATTGCCTTTAAACTTTCATCAATTCTATTAATTTGTTCTACCAGTTTTAAACATCTTGAAATCCGTTCTTTTGAACAGCTCTCTCAAAGCAGCCTTCATTTTAAATTGATGTTTTCATCTTAAAAATGGCCTGAAAAGAAGGTACATCAAAGTTGAACCAAAAGGTTCTTCCAATACAGATCCGTCCTACTCTAATAAGAAAGTATCTTTCTTTCTCGCTCTTTCTACACATTACGTACCTTGGACTCAATGCCGATCTTTATGAAGGAGCCGGCAATGGTGAGCAGATCACTGATGATGAGCAGGATGTACCAGCCATTGATGAACTCCATCCTGTCCCCCCAACACACTGTGCGTTTCAGTTTGTTTTTAAAGTACTGTACAAACTCCTGGACAAGGAAAGTATTCGTATAAGCCACAAATTCAAAAGCATTATGTTTATTTCTTAAGGAAGAACTCCTTATTTAACTACAAGTATCTCCCCTACATGCTGAAGGAGGATTCCTCGGAAAATAGAGCGCCCACAGAGCACCAGAGAGAGGCCACACATAATTGCCACAACCACATCAAAGGCCACCCGGGTGTAGCTCTCCGCTAGATGAGAAGGGAAGAATCAGAAATAAAAAAATTTAAATAAAAATCAGTCAGTCTTGCAGAAAAACAAGCACATGTACATGTTTTAGGAAGCAGAACAACAGGCAAAACAATGATTAATCAACTTTAAAAAGGGGAAATGGAAAAGCTAAATACACAGCACACACACTGCTAGTTTTATTCATTTATTTGTGTGCTTCTACGTTATGCTTTATCTCACCCTCGGTACCTGGATAAAATGGATCCAAATTAAAGCACAGGCTGCATGGAATATTTTATACACCAATAAACAGAAATATTATTTAAAACGTCTTTGTGGCTTATTTAACATTACAGTACAATTTTAATTGCTTAATATTACATATTTCATTTAATTCAACAGGTTTATCAAAACAGTAACACAATAATCAAGACTACACATTGTTAAAAGTCTCCTCAATGAAACTGAAAGACTCGATCACAATCACAACTGGCAGTCTCACCATGGCCGGATACACTGGGGTCTCTGCACTCCTTGATAGAGACCTGGTTTTCCAGACTGATCTTCACCTTGCCGCTGTGAGCCTTATTGTCCAGGACGATCTGATCAAAAAGCCACAGATTATATTTATATTACTAAGTGAAAAATACACACAGAATGACTTACACAGTAAGCTTTATAATTAATGTGACCTTTCTTAGACATGTTGGTCTATTCTGACTTTGATTAATGGTTTCCTACAATACCCACAGGGTGCCATTCAACTACTTGCTGATATAGCAGCACCAGAAGGATTTAGCGCTTGCTCTACCGAGATTGGCCGATGCAGCGGCATTTTAGTCCTTTAGTCTGTCCGGCTCTCTTACCTCCTCATCTGTACACTCGGCTCAAAACAGATCAGGTTAAAAACTTCAACTTTCACGCTAAATCCCCCACCGACACTACCACACTCGTCATCTCGGTCATCATGTCCATCATCTGCCATAACTCCGAGCAACTTTGTTGTACAGCTGCACTGCATTCTTGAGGACAACTTTTGCATCAATGTCTCCCTTTCCATCTACAACGGATTTCTCATTAATATGACATTGAACGTCGCTGAAAATGGTGAGTGAGAAAATAAGCACTTGCTCTTTAGGTTTAACAAGCCAACAGCAAAATTTGACCATTATTCTTTCTCCTATTAAACACCATTGTAACTTCTCATATAACAAAAATACAGAATAACCCAGAATAACTCCAATAACTAAAATACAGCATCAACCAACAAATTTGCACCAGAATTGCTACACACATCAATATTTCAATGTAAAATGTAAAAATTCAATGTGTTTTGATGTGGAATTTCCCCCCCATCAACAGACGTGTTATCAAAATCACTGGGCAAGTTTGAACACTGGGGACTAGACACTGATCCTAACACAGGAACTGTTAAAAGACAAATGCATACGACTCTTAGATTGAAACAGAGAAATGTCAATGGTAAATTACAACCAAATCCAAAAAGGTTATGCGACACTATGTAAAATGTAAATACATGTAAATAAAAACAGAATGCAATGATTTGCAAATCTCATAAACCAGCCTTTTGTTGCCCCCGTCCCAACTTTTTTGAGGCATGTTGCGGCCATCAAATTCAAAATTACCTTATTTTTTTTCTTAAAAATGGTACATTTACTCAGTTTAAACATTTGATATGCTTTCCATGTTCTATTGTGAATAACATATGGGTTTATGAGATTTGAAAATCATTGCATTCTGTTTTTATTTATATTTAACACAGCGTCCCGACTTTTTTTTGGAATTGAGGTTGGAGCCTTCACTTAAGATTCCGGTCGTTTTTGTAACCAACAGATTGGCAACAGATGGAAATATAAAACTATGTGAATGTGATAATGGACAGAAAGTTCCTGTTCAACTATATTAAAAAACGAAAATACCACAATAGTCACTTCTCAGATAAGAAGACTCACCGTGATTACAAAAGTGTAACAGTCTGGAATCTCGTTGTTTATGATGGTCTGGAGATTTATAGCCTTTAGCTGAAACTGTATTGTAACGTTGATGAGCCTGAAAAAAAAGAGGAAGACAACAAAACAGAAGAAAAGGAAAAAAATATGTATAAATAATAAACGTAATGGAAAAAACAGAGATTTTTGTTGTTGTTGTTGTTGTGTGAATCTTACTTGTGAAATTTAAGAGTAAAGTTTTTGAACTCATTTTTCACAAAGCCATCGGGTACACTGAGCGGTGAGACTCCTACACAATCTACAACGAGAAAGAGACACGGAGAATGAGAAGCATGTTAAAAATTTCTGTAATCACACATTCAAAAAGTCTGTAGGAAGAGTGCTGCTCATTTTAGTGTAAATGGTTTAATGGGTTTACATTTAACCTCAGGAGATAAACGCTAAGAGCCAACAGACAAACACTAATCCTGAACCAAAATGGATTTTCAATTAGAATTCCCAATGGTAGTGTGATTTAGGTGATGATAAGGCTTAATGTATCTGGAAAATACAGAGGACATAATGAGTGAAAAACTAAAGCTTATCTGCTGAAACCTAATTAAGGCTAATGTTAACATGACGTAGACCAACATTCAAGCAGGCAGTACAAGTAATCCTAGACAGTGGAGAAACAAACAAGGCGACAGAACAAAAGATTAGCTCCGGTTTGAATCCAGAGACCTGTAATAATGTGTGGGTCGATGCTGAAGGTGTCATTGGCTGGGTCGATGCGGCCTTTTTTATAATATTGCTGGCAGAGAGACAGAGCGCTGCCATTGACGCCCACTCCGTACACGTACGCGTAGCGTCCCACAGTGGTGTCCGGCAAAATCAGGTACTGGAGAGACGGAGAAACGGACGGTCAGGATGATATATGAAGAGTGTGATGGGAATAAGATGGAAAATGAAAAAAGGAGGAAGTATGAATCAATCCATCACAGAGCTTACGGAAAAACAACAGCCAGACTGTTACTCCTCATACTTTTGTGTACGGGAATAACTTAAATGACACAATACTGTCATACATTGTATACAGCGTCACTGACAGAGTAAGACTCAACAATGTAATTCCCAACATGAAGAAACCACAAAAGGATAAAAGATCACAAGTACATGAACACTATATTTGAACCACACTGTCATTTCTGGTAAAAACATAGCAATATTTGCTCATCCTTCCACTTTATACAGTGGCACATCATGTTGCTGGGGAACATTTAAGACAGAAAAACAGTGAGCAGTTTAAACCTAGAACCCAGGCACCCTTCTTAGATCTTCATCACCCACCGAAGATCCCCCCCTTCAACACACCCGGTTTTAATATTCCCATTCTATTTAAGATTTTGAATCACTGTATTGAGTAGGTTATATTGGAGCTAGAACTAGATTCAGCAGTATCTCCAGATACGTCTGTACATCCGGGAACATCCGGGTCTCACTGTAACTTAAATTTACAAACAGTTTTACTTTCAGTTCTCATATGAAGTAACATACAGGAGTATTATGTATAAGGATATACAACAGCAGAAAATTCAGTGTCAAATCAAACAAAGCTAGTTTCTGTAAATAAAATTCTCAGTCAACTGAACTGCGTAAAGTTTTACTATGCCACGTTTATAACATGATATCACTACATTTTACTCAAAGCAAATAAAGCAATTTCAAGAAACCCAATAAAAGACATGTTTTAATGATTGGATGAGCTCACCTGGATACGATACATTTGTACCCAAGAACTGCTGCTGTAATCATAATGACAGTCCTGTGCTCATACCAGGACTCTTAATCTTAGCCAATTAATATACTCATTCTGAGGCTCTAAACTCCCATTCTGACTGCACAAGTTTACAAACTACTTACATTTTTAAGTATAGTCTCAACATAACTTTAATTTATAACCTAAAACGATGACCTACCCATCAGTAAGTATAACATCTGCAGTTTTCAGTCATTCAGCATATTCAAAAGAAAATTTATTTAGCAGGATATTCACTATTATTTGGTTTTTTTTTTTGGTACAGTTTAATGATAATTGCTATTATATTGGCTGAGAACACCAAGTTGAAGAACAAACAGTATAATGGATTTGCACTTGGTATTTCTTCTACTCTTAAAAGATATTTACAGTCTCCTCCGAACGTACCATAGTGTTTAATTCCTTACTTGACGGGTACTAATACACAAATCACGTTTCCTGCATAATGTATATTTGTCAGTACCCTTTACCTGTTCTATTGCGTAATAGATTTGCTCATAGACGTCACTCTGCGTGTACACTGCCAGCGTGTCATCAGCACCATCAACGTAGTCTTTAAGGAAAAGATGTTTAAAGGAGGCTGTGTTTTCTTCTTTAAACGTCACCACCATCTGGTTACTCAAACCGAACAGTACAAGCTGGAGAGAGGGGAAAGAGAGCTGTTGATAACTGCGGTATAAAAACACACACAAATCTGAAATGCAAAATGGTGTAGCATAGGTTTTGCGGGGTTTTTTTGGTTAAAGATTAAAGAAGTCTTAAAAGCACCCTGAAAAACAAAGTTCTACTGCTCAGTGAATGTGAAGGTCTCTCTTAGCTCACCTGTACTGTCACTATGAAGATCTTTAGGATCTGCAGGACCAGTTTAAATGGCTTTCTACCCTTGGCATGGTACTTATCACACGGGCTCATGAAGAAATATTTCATTTTCCTCCGCAGCGCTTCCTCTTCCTGGTCCATGGTAACCCAGATATCTGTCGCCGGGTACAACCTGGAGTTGTCGTGGTCAATGCAGTGGTCATGGGAACCATAGCAATTCACTGGAGACAGCAATCGATCTTTCTCTAAAGGAAGTAAAAAACAAAAAGGTATGACAACCAGCTGAGGTGTAATCTAATCTCCATCAAATACTTGTATGTTTGACAGCTTTTACATTGTAACATGCCAGAGATAGTTTTAGTGATTAGGTCATTATGTGAGAATGTTAATATTTCTATGAGTTACAGGTAGTTGGGACTGATTAGCATTATGTAAGTAAGATCACTATAGCAGCCCCTATAACTATCACCGGTAGACATCGAGCATGCATGTATAGGAAATTTTCTTGGAAGCAAGTGAGGATACGCTCTCTTTCTGTGTAAACTTTCACAGAAAACAGATAAAAACTACGACCGAGTCATTCCACCTGAACACACCTATACAAACAAGTCGTTGTATGTACACAGGTGCATCTAAAAAAAATTGAATATCATGGAAAGTTTGTTTTTTTTCCTCATAATTTAAGTGGAACTTTCATATTTTCTAGATCCATTACACAAAGTGAAATATTTCAAGCCTTTTTTTGTTTTAATCTTGATTATTACAGCTCATGGAAATCAAAAATCCAATATCCCAAAATATCCGGTTTCATCTCGATTTATAGTATTTTCCAATTGTGGATTTAAAAAAAAAAAAAAAAAAAAAGATTGAAAGAGTTGTTGGAAGCATAGATTTCTAAGCATAGTATAAATTATTACATTATTATACATTATTAATATAGCGGTTAATTATTATTATAATTATTATAATTATAGCGGCAGTTGTGGTTTAGCGGTTAAGGGTCCGGGTTACTGATCGGAAGGTCGGCGGTTCAAGCCCCAGCACTGCCAAGCTGCCACTATTGGGCCCTTGAGCAAGGCCCTTAACCCTCTCTGCTCCAGGGGCGCCATATCATGGCTGATTCTGCGCTCTGACCCCAGCTTCCTGACATGCTGGGGTATGCGAAGAAAAGAATTTCACTGTGCTGTAATGTATAAGTGACCAATAAAGACTCATTATTCTAGTTTATCATGATTATTTATAGTTCTTTCTCAAAATTTCCATTCTTTCGAAATTTCGTTTTTTTGTTGTTTTTTTTTACATATAAATATGTTGTAGGTGAAAGCATTACAGGAATTTTATGTAGCGCAAGTTACGTCAGTAATAAATCATGGTAAGTGGAACGCACGTTTGAGAAGTGACACTTGACCAGCTGCACAGATGAAAGTGAAATAAGTTGTGATAAATCGCAAACTCTAACAGCCACAAGTCCAACCAACAGAGGAAACAGTCAGCACTGTTTACTGAAGGTGTAATAAAATCACCACTACACACACACTACACAGCACCCTCATGAATAAAAAAATGGAAGTGAAAGCACAAAAAAAAAAAGTGGGGAAAAAACCCCAAAATGGTGCAACCAAGTTGAGAATGTTTACGAACAGGAGAACAGCCTGTCTATAAAATGCTTTTACAGCATAAGTCAGCAGAATCACTGCGTCAATGTGAAGCTTTTAATAGGTCCATGTTCATGATTCTCAACTTCACATAACCCTTCAGCATTATCAGTACATCGCTCAGTGATGAACATGCCTTAGAAGATTAGCTTTGACAAAAGGATTAAAATTGCCTGTCAAACCATGTCAACATTTCGCTAATCAGAAAACCATCTGTACTAGGAGAGCTGTCTGGTATCTCACCTCCAAGAAAAAGACAGAATTCTCAATAATCAGAGAACATATGGGGGCATCTAGACTGCAGTTGAGTCTGTGAGTCTGATTCTAAGTGATAGAGTCAATCACACAGGGTAAGTAAATTGGAAAAAATCTCAACTGTCCAGCTTTTGTGTGCGGCACAGAGTCCAGGTGCGAGGTTTAAGCAGGACGGCCCACACTCCTGCTGTCAGGGAGATGCCCAAGTGTAACGATCACAGGTCTTATCTATGCCCATCAGTCAACACTGGGCCAGCCACAGCGACACACAACACACACTCATAACCATACCCACAGCATCAGCCTAGACTAAATAATACCAAACCATGAACAACAAGATACCATGAAGAACAAAAATAACAAGGCTAAGCTGCAGGCTTAACTCGACAACACCATACACTTCTGGCAACAAAAATCTCCTCGACAGGACTTACACCATGATTACAGTCATCAAACATAATCACCACAAAGCACCTGACTCACCTTGACCATTAAGTTAATTGAGTTATTTTTGTTCCCAAAACATTTGTCATTCGAGTGACATACAAGGAAAACACGCATCAACACCGAAAGACAAATTCACACTGCTACATCAGATATCAAACCGGACCGACGAAGCCTGCGTGGACTTCTAGAACGACGAGTTAGTGAGCGTTGGTCTGAGTTTAAACATACATTTATCACATCAAAAAGCAGGAGAGAGCAGACTGGTGCAATTCAAATCAAATCAAGTCAGTTTCTATCGTCACTCCATCCATATACACTGCATGTATACAGCGCCATATTGTACATTATGGCTGACAAACTACTTTAAAAACTGCATTAGATTAGATGCAGCATTGCGTCGGGGCGTATCATATCGATGCAGCATCGCGACGGGGCATATCATATCGATGCAGCATCGCGTCGGGGCGTATCATATCGATGCAGCATCGCGTCGGGACGTATCATATCGATGCAGCATCGCGTCGGGGCGTATCATATCGATGCAGCATCGCGTCGGGGCGTATCATATCGATGCAGCATCGCGACGGGGCATATCATATCGATGCAGCATCGCGTCGGGGCGTATCATATCGATGCAGCATCGCGTCGGGACGTATCATATCGATGCAGCATCGCGTCGGGGCATATCATATCGATGCAGCATCGCGTCGGGGCATATCATATCGATGCAGCATCGCGTCGGGACGTATCATATAGATGCAGCATCGCAGCGAGGTGTATTATATAGATATAGTTTAGATATAGTATTCCTATACATGGATCAGAATATACACTGTAGATTTGCTCTCAAACTGCCAGTAACACAGTATAGTTTCATTTTAAAAAATCTTTTAAAAATAATAATAGATTTGTTTATTATTAATAATAATGAAGAAGTTTTTGTTGCAACAAAATACTCGATTTTGTTGCTGCTTTTAAAAACATTTGTGATGCAACTTAAGAGTTTTTGTTGTCTTTTTTTTTTTTTTTTTTACAGAAAATTACTTAATTGGTGAAATCACAATTGCACAAAATGGCTTTGCACGGTCTTTCACAGTGACTACATTTACATGGACAGCTGTAATCTAATTATTGACCTTATTCTGAATAAGACAATATTGTGATTAAGGTGTTTACATGAGTTGCTTTTAGAATATTCCTTTCATGTTCCTGTTTTACATGTTCTAGAACATAGATCGATTAATGCCACACGTCATTACGTCCCCACGCCAGAATTTCACATACCAACATACAGTTCGTCTTCGTTATGGTACCGTATACGGTTTTGGGTGTTTTTATTTAAAATTTTTACGAACGCTTCAAGTGCGGTTAATTATTTGTCATGCTGTACATGCAGATAGACGACTGCTTGAAGCCGTGGGCTGCGTCCCAAACCGCATACTTACTTACTATATAGTAGCCGAGACGCATGTATTTCGCCTACTATTTAGGACGCAGCCATGCTCTCTCGTTTGCCGTAAAACGGTTGGTTGAGCACTGCTGTGTGTATACGTGTCCTGTCACACAATGTGGTGAGAACTCTCCCACGACATAAATAATGTGATTAAGGAGTGTACATGTCTGTAATACACGTCGATAATGCGACTAAAACAGGAACACTCCACAAGTCTTAATTCAATTTGTGTTTACTTCGAGTATGACTTTAATCGGATTAAGCTCATTAATAATCGCTGTTTACATGCTAGTTTCTTAATCAGAGTATTGTCTTAATCGGGTTAATATCGGATTATTGTTGTCCATGTAAACGTACCGAGTCACGATTGTTGGTAAATGAGACCTTTTAGCTGTACTCGTGTTCGACGCACATGAATCGAAGAGGTTGTGATTGCACCTTTATGTTTTGTATTGATTTGTATACAAGTCACTGATTTTTAGCTAAATATAACATTGTTATGCTCACAGAGATCCACATAAAACCTACTATCTTCAACTCTTAAAATTAAACACACACACACACACACAGTTTGTGAGGCCAAATCCCAAAAGGGCTCCTTCTTATTTAGTATATTCTCTTTGAATAGGATTTTAAAGAAAAAACGAATCCTAGAGACAGGTGACAAATTAAAGGAAAATCCACAAGTGTATTAGTAAAGTGTTGGGTCTCTTGGCACGGTGCACCTTGGCATGGATTCTACAAGGTCTCTGGAAGTTTACTGGAGCGATGAACATCGTTCTTTCAAACAAGTTAGTGTTTTGATAATAACGGTAGAGGGTCTGATGACTGTGAAAGCCATAGCATACTATTTACATCATTTTAACATCATACACCATAAATAGTATGAAAGTGTAAGAACAATATAAAGGTTTTGTTTCAGCAGCATGACAAGAGCAGCACAATACAATAATAAATACACAAGACTATATGGGTTATGGGTTCAAAGAAATCCCATAATACTAAAATACAGACTGCTGTACATCAGGACGGGATCCGAGTCTAATCGAGAATAAACAACGATCCACCAGATTTCCAAACAAACTCATACTTTTGCTTTAAATAGCATACTTCTGCCTTGTCCAAGCTTTTAAACCAGGATCACGTAATAAGTAAGATAAATAACGGTTAAAGCACTCAATGAGAATGACACAAGATGCTATAGGGGAAACAGCTGCAACACAATGCATTGGTTAGTGGATGTAAAAAAATAAATAAATATAAGTGTGAATTATAATCTGGTCTGTAATGAGCGACAAGCTGGGCTGTGTGTGAAATGTAGGCCGAGTTGTACAGCCTGAATCACCAGTGACTGAAACCTCTCAGACAGGTTATAAAAAGTGTAACTGAGTCATGGTACGACTGAGTTTAGCCCACAAGACGAAAGCACATGATCAGAACCCTTGCAGAGTCTTAAACGGCCCACAGCCCAGGCAGTCATGACCAGACTGTAAAATGACTGGACTTCAGATACACGAGTGAATCACTTATTCGATGCATACGTAAACGTGTGTGGTTAACTAACTGCAGTGAGTTGAGGTTTCAAAACTCAAGACAGCTGCTGCAGCTGTCTTGCATTGCGCAGTTTTCCTGCGCTTTCATTTTGACACATGATTTACAGCTGGTGTGTTGAAAAACAAAAAACACTGAAATGTTCCGAAATGCTACAAGTACCTCGTATCAACGTGGACGGCTGAACTGATTGGTGTTTGGGGAAAATTTGTTAACACGTCGGCAAAAATGGCATTTTTCTTTTTATGACCGAGGTTCTTTGTTTAAAAAAATGAGGGGAATGTGTTATATGAGCCTAATTTGAGCTAGATTAGTTTTATCTGGCAAGGTACTGTGATCTAAGGATTAACACTGAGATCCCTTAATATACTCCAGCATAATTTAGCACCGTCTGTGGTTCAGGTTCACACAAGCCTGAAAATCAATATTAGTATTTAGCTGAACCTACTATAATAACTGAACCTGACAAAGTTCATTGCTCTTCACCGTGTTATTTTTGTTGTTGTTTTTTTACTGTCCCGTCAATACAGGCTCTTTGTAGCGACTCTATCCCGTCCAAATCAGCTAGTGGTAGTGATAAACAAAACGATGGTTGTTATTTGACGGCATCTTTTAGTTTAGCTGCTGTTAAATAAATCATTGAGACTATGATGATGCAAGACTCGTTCATTTGGAATGAAATATCTGCAAATTCAAAGGCGTTTGATTTAAACCATTTCATTACTCTGCTTTTTCAGCATTCGGTCATGTTCAATGTTTATGGCAAAGGGTCTTTGAAGTATTTCAACAGATCAATCAAGCATTCAGAGTAATACTGTAGCTGAACGGATCGATGAGGGAAATAAGCCATAGTTCAGCGATTCCAGTTTTTAAAATATTTTTAATATGAACCATTGCAGCTCCTGTAAATGATTTAGTTAAAGGAAGCTCGTCATTGACAAAGCAGAGCGATCACAGTTTATTATAATTTTTTATTTCATTCACCCTCTCTGGTCTGATTAGCGTGCTGACGTACCCGTCTCGTTCAAAAAGAAAAGAAGTAATTCTGACGACAGAAATTCAGACGTTTGCATTTACTCTTCTCTTCAATTTCAAAAACAGACGTTTCATCTGTTCAGAGTTCATGGTGCTAGTCAGAACTGGTAATGTGAAGCACCAGTGAGAAACACAAAACACAAGCACTTCAAACTGATGCCTTATATACAGCCATGAACTAATCACTAATGGTTAATCGGTAAAAGCGAGATGTTGGAACCAGACTGGAGCCCCATGTGCATGTAAGATTTGCATGTTTTCCCGGGTTTCCTCCAGGTACTCTGGTTTTATTTACATTTAATTTAATTACATTTCGCCCTTATCCAGAGCGACTTACATTTATTTCATTTATACATCTAGGCGGTTGAGATTTAAGGGCCTTGCTCTAGGGCCCAGCAGTGGCAGCGCTGGGGTTTGAACTCACGACTACTTTGAATCAGTCACCCAACGTCTAACTGGTTTAAGAATATTGCTGAACTGGAGGCCGTTGCTCATGATGAATGGGTTGATAATCCTCAGGAACGCTGCCAGAAGCTCCGCATCTCGTTTGCTGCGGGCCATGACAGCAAAAAGGTGCTCTACTAAATACTAAAGATGCTTGCCATGAAAGTGTTGAATAATTTCGAGACTGGAGAAGTGATTATAAGTTGCATTTTCAGTTGAATTTGACGAAACCCCTTGAAGCATTCGTCGTGTTGAACTATTTCAATTGCTTTCGTTTGATTCGTTCGTTGCAAACCGCTGAAAGTCTGTACATTTTGACAATAAACCTGATTTGCAATTTTGATTGGAGCTGTAAATGTAAATGTCCTTGTGCTGTAATGTAGAAAAATCTGTAAATAAGTCATCACTGGAAACTTTTTACTTTTCAGGGTTCATCCTTTCCACTTGGAAACCATTCCACAAAAAGTCTTTAAGACTTTTAATCCATTACTGTATCCATGGTAACAGTAAACAAGCTTAGAATGAACTGGAGATATTTAGTAGCAGTGTAATGATTTCATAACAATGATAGCTGGTATATCCTTATAGTAAACCATTATATTAGATTAGATATAAAGTAGGATTGTGGACAGTGTGAAATGTTAATGATGATGTTGTTAATGATGATGATGACGTTGTTGTTGTTGTTGTTGTTGTTGTTGATGATGATGATGATGATGATTAATTTAGAGAGCAGTGCTGCAGTCTGCGGTCCTGATACCCCAGTGTGTTCTTCCGAAATGTTTATTTCCTAATTCAAATTACCACTCTCAGAAGTTTTCGTTCCCAGAACCATAGGAAATGTAGGTTACAGTTAGGAGACATGTTGTGTTACCGGACACTGCGTTTGTTTGTTTGTTTGTTTGTTTGTTTTGAATGTCAGCTAGACAAAATTAAACCACTACTAGCTTGCTTAAAGCATAATTCATGCTCTAGTTTGCCTATTTAGTTTTACAGTAGGACCATTCTTAGCTAGTTATACAGTGAAACTTTTTTTAATAAAACTGAATTGCAGACATTTACACGACTTGTATGTTAGATGTTTGGCTAAGAGCTAACCGAGAGCTCAAAACTCGTAAATCTGACTTACCGGTAGAGTCGTGAACGGCGTTATTTTGATCAACCAAGGCCATCTTGGTAGCGCGAGAGAAATATCCGTCATAAAAAGCGAGTCTGGGTCACGATGCATTAAAATAAGAGAAAACAAACCCGTGCTAACGCGCAAAAACAACAGATCTGAGCTGCTTCTCGTGTGCGCTTGAGACTACTTAGCTCTCAGTAAAAGCTCGCGCGTCCACACAGCGGTCATGTGACCACACCGCGTGACGGAGCGCTACTCTTCCATTTAGGTGTGTTCGACTTCATGCGGCGCTGCGCACACAAGATAGGTCCATCTGCAGAGCCGCAGCAGCAGTTCCAGGCCAGCAGGTTCTAGCCGGAAGTTACGGCGGAGCTAACGACAGCACATCGTTATGGCGCAAGTTCTTTGCAAAGTTTTAAAACTTGTTAATTTCGCCAGTATTTGTTATAACGTACACAACCGGTCACAAGTTTAGACACACTCATTCTTTATTTTTTATCCCCCTCCACATTTAATAATAATAATAATAATAATAATAATAATAAAGTCATCAAAACACTGGAGTAACACAAATGGGACTATGTGAATTATGTTGTGATAAAAAAAAATCCAAAGTAAATAAAAATAATTTAGTATTTTAGGATCTTCAAAGTAGACACCCTTTTTGCCTAGAATTTCCAGAAATGTATTCTTGTCATTTTCTCAACAGATTTCTTGAGGAATTTCCCTGAGATGCTTTTTAAACAGCATTAAAGGAGTTTCCACCGATGCTGGACACTTATTGGCTGCTTTTCAGAATATTTTGCTCCGAGTTGTCCGTTTAAAAAAATATTTTTTTGTAAATAAAATGCTAGTTTTCTAATGAAAGAAATGAATATGTTGGCACGATTATATTTTTGTCTACAACACCGATTTCGAACATTTAATCATACACCTTCAGATCAAAAGCTTTTTAAGATCACATGAAACATTTCAGTCGAGTGTCCACAAACTTTTGACCGGTAGTGTATATAACTGAAATAATATATAATTTTATGATATCATTCTAAGTTTTCCATTGAATTTTTTGACTCACAAGTAATGTTTTTTGTTTTGTATTTTACAAAATGTTCCACTCACCTTTGTTGAATTATGTGTTATATGTTTAATACAATATGAAACGTAATTAAAATATTTTCAGTTAAAGACAAAGATTGAGTTTGAAGATTTATATTTTTAGTTACATCAAATAAAATGTATTTTTAATACTCAAGTAAAAACAGGTGTTCTTTAGCAAAAATTTCAGAGCAAAAGCAAAAAGCAAAGCAGTTTCAAAGTGAACACCTAAATGAAGCTCCAGTCACAGAAGTAACTTTTAACAATGAACATAAATAAAAACAAAACTTCTCATCTTAAATGTAACTAAAATATTCTGAAACATAATATGAAATTAAAATAACTCAGAAATTAAATATTTAAAACTCTTCGAACAGGCAGTTAAAACTGAGGTCCTGTTTGTCTTTGCACTCATCGAGAAACATTTCCATGGCTGTGTCTGACAGCACGTACTGTGGCAGTACGTACTGAATTTGATGCAGTATCTACTGCACGGCCTTTGAAACAGTACGTACTAATCAGTATGTGTGTGTGTGTAATTTAACCCCAGTTGTTAGTTTCCTAATGTCACTTTTTAAATTAAAACAAATAATAATGTAGTTATAGAGTGCGGTTTTGAGGGTCTACATATTTGTTGGGGTAAAATGACTCCATTACATGGACTCAAAATTTGTTGCCAACTTTTTTCAGGGGAAAGTTGCTACTGCATTCTCAAAGAATAGCTAGACTAAGCCGGGTGACGTCACAGGCTAATTTGCATGCTGCTGAATCTTGAAAATGTGTTAAATGAAGATTTTCTGAAGACATAACACAATAGATAAAAAAGCTACTTCTAAATAAATTGTTTCCACGCATTTCTTTACTTGCATGTGAGGGCTAATTGCTTAAAAATGTGAAATTGGACAAAATGTATTTATCATAAAACTTGCCTCAGGTGTTATCACTGTTTACAGGACTACCAGACAGATAAAATATAAAACTTTCTGGCTGTCTAACATGACATTAGGCAAATTTGGTGTCGCTATCCAAGGGGAGGCACAACTAAGCGATCATTGTATGGGTTTAGCTGCTAAAGTGCCATGAAGAGTACGTTAACTGTCCTTCTGCTCTGCTCATATCATGTTCATGTAACTTGGAGCTCATAGACAGTTACACACCTTGTTTTCCTGTTCAGCATGAGAACATGTTAGTGTTTCAGTTTCATCCACTTTACTGGTTAAAAAAAAAAGAAGGCATATATCCATTTTTCCCCTCACAAAACTGACTGTGAGCTAGCGTTTGGCAGAATTGAGAGCTGTCAGCCAATAAGACACGAGTATTTTCCTGTAAACCCTGTCTGATTGGTCTTGCCTCCGTTCACTGGATACAAACTTACAACACTGTTGTCTTCTTTTACTGATGTTCAGTTACGTAGTGACAAACAGCTCCAAGTAAAGAATTATTCGGGGCTAAAGAAAAAAATCTTCACGGCTACAGCCCCCAATGTCCAGTCCAGATTTCACCCCTGTGCACAAAGTGGGCTCCATAAACCCATGGTTGGCAAAGTTGGGAATGGAACAATTCGAGTGTCCTGCACAGAACCCAACCCATCCCAACTCAACCCACTGAACACCTTTGGGATGAACTAGAATGCTGACTGCACCCCTGACCTCACTAATGCTCTTGTGGCTGAATGATCACAAATCCCCACCGCCATGCTCCAAAATCTAGTGGAAATCCTTCCCAGAAGAGTGGACGTTATTATAACAGCAAACGGATACTAGATCTGGAATGGGATGTTCGATAAGCACATATGGGTGTGATGGGCAGGCGTGCACAAACTTTGAGCCATAGTGTTTATAATGATTCACACAATCACATTGTAGCCACTTTAATAAAAAACATAATGTCACAAAAGATAATCCTGTATACCTTGAACATTTAGCATCAGATGGTGCAAGATTGTATTTGCCTTAATTGCAGTACATAAGTTATATAATTTTCTTTGATGATTATTAAAGAATAAACAAGGATATTAAAAGTTCTCTTAATGAAATGGGTGCCAGATTTATTAACATAAATGAAAGGTAAAATAAATACAGTACATTTTCCCCTTTAATAAAAAACACATATAGCTTCAAGTATGGAATGTGTCATGGTGAAAGAAGAAGTGAAAGCTTGTGGTAACACAAGCACTGAGGAAATACTGCGGCATGCTACTTCTTATTCTAGCACCAAATGACCAGGTGTAAGAAAACCCCCCCACAAATACACAATGAATTGTAAGCGCATAGTGCACCTTTAAGGTGAAAAACTACATTAACTTTCCTTAGATTTATAAAGGCTAAAGACGATATGTAGTATATCCAGTCTTTGTCCAAACATTTACAGTTTACAGTACAATTACAGTAAAAATGAATCATTAGATCATGAAAATACTCAGTGTGAATTATACAGTGCCATTAAAATTTCTCATCGTAGCAAATGCATGTCACGAGGGAGTCAAGCTTGAGGCAGAGATATTGGTTAAGAAATGGTATAACCCACTGTAGGGGTGGTCAAAACTAACTTATATGTGCTATTCTGACATGTTAAGTGTTTGTAATTAAAATATTCATTATCTCTAATTTTTATGAACCCCTAAACTCTGTACTTTTTAACTTGAGGAGTTCAAACCCTCCTCCTATATATATATATATATATATATATATATATATATATATATATATATATATATATATATATATAAATATTTAAAAGTCCCATATTTGCACCCTAGTTTCCACCACTAAAAATGGAAATAATCCATTCCTCCTCCAAATAAATATAGATCTTTTGCTAACTAAAATTCAACACTGTAAATTGTGTTGTTACGTGACATGTGATCTGTTGTTAAACCTCTGCTATCACATCACTCCCTCAGTCACACTGCTGAACTTTCTCCCTGACCTCCAGTCGAACACTCAGCCTTATTGGAAATTCAGTATCAGTTAGGGGAAAAGGGCTAAAAACAGTGCTGTCTTATCTACCATCCAGAGTCTTGTCACGAGCAATGACCACTTCATCAAACTTAATCATCAGTGTGGTTCCTTTATGCCAGTGCACTGTGACTTTGGCTGGGAATCCACTGTGGGTCAAAATGGCCTCCACGATGCCGCCTGTGAAGGCCGCGCAGTTCAGAGTGCTGTTCTCCTTCGGCACAGAGATGTACGCGTTAATCAGCGGCTCTTTCTCAATGATGTAGTAGGTCTTGTCATCATCGTTGGCCTGCTCCAGTTTATCTGCTTCCTTCCCAAATAGGGCCTTCCATACATTTACCTAGATGGAGGAAAAAGGTCACAGAGGGGGTGGTAGAGAGAGAGAGAGAGAGAGAGAGAGAGAGAGAGAGAGAGAGAGAGATACAAGCATGGAATGAAAATAAAAGCCAAATATGGTTCATGCAGGATAATCTGTGCATCATTCGTTCTTTTCATATTCAATTAAGTGTGAAGAATGTGAAGAAACAAGTAACTTCCAGAAAAAAATTAAATGTTAAAATGAAACCTGACATTTGACCCATTTCCTAATTTCTTATTTTTAACTTGAGCATGAGATTGAAAGAATGGAAAACAATTTGTTTTGGTTTTTTTTGCTTTGGATTTGTAAATGAATAATAAAACAAGCCTTTATTTTTTTGGAGATTTTCTGATATTTGGTTCTTAATTGAATATGAAAAGAACGAATGACTCACAGATTCAGGATGTTCTGTTGTCTTGTTTTCATTATCTCCCTGGGACAAGCTCAGTGACACTACAACAGCGACCCACAGCTATGGTTTGTGAAGTCCAGTGTCAAGTACAGGTTGATGATTGTCCTACTTTAACTAGGCATCTACCAATATGAACTCTTCTAACTAGTAAAACACAACAGGGCATAGTGTTACAGGAAAATAATCAATAATGGGGTGGTGTGCACGTGGCAAGACATCAAACTGAGTCACTGTTTCCACCCCAGTGTGTTCCATAATAACCTACTTTATACTGTAGTCACACTACACATATTTTGTAAAGAAGAAGAGCTGCCTGAAGCATGTTTTTGTGCTGATATGGAAAAAAAGTGGCTCATGTGAGATATGGACAGTGCAACAATAACAACTCTGTTGCAGCTTTAATGTAGCAGTTTATCTCTATAAAAAGACAACAGCCCAGTGACTGTTCTGTTTGATTTGGTCCCAAACTGGTTCTTTGTGATAGGAATGCCAGAATCTTATATCTCTGAAACCTCCATATATTCACTCAATACCAAGGTTATTTCCCCACTCGTGCTCTACTCTTCAATTTGGTAGATCTTATTTGTCCCCCAAGCTGCAACCTGTTTGGTCAAGGGATGAAAAAATGTGTTTTCACGTCAATTTTTTTTTTTGGAAAGAACAACACTAAACGAAAAAAGCAGCTGGATGTAGCACTTTTTAAAAACTGCCACGTCTCATCGGATTTCATGTAAAATATCCACTGGTAGCTAGACCACAGTCTTTAAAGACAGCTTTTCTGAAACAGTAACAATATTTTGAACTATGAAGTGTCTATGATAACAACAGTATCCATGTTGAATATCATTATATACACTATATGGTCAAAGGTTTGTGGACACCTGACCATCACACTCATATGTGCTGTTGAACATCCCATTACAGATTCAGTCCTCCTTTACTGTAATAACATCCACTCTTCTGGGAAGCCTTTCCCACTAGATTTTGGAGCGTAGCTGTGGGGATTTGTGCTCATTAAGCCACAAGAACATTAATGAGGTCGGGCACTGATGTTGATTGAGGAGGTCTGGGGTACAGTCGGTGTTCCAGTTCATCCCAAATGTGTTCAATGGGACTGAGGTCAGGACTCTGTGCAGGACACACAAGTTCTTCTACTCCAACTTTGGCACATCATGTCTTCATGGAGCTCGCTTTGTACACAGGGGCGCTGTCATGGTGGAACAGGTTTGGGCTTCTTAGTCCCTGTGAAGGGAAAATGTAACGCTACAGAAAGACTTTCTACACAATTGTGTGCTTCCAGCTTTAGGGAAGGTCACAGGTCATGGCCATGATGGTCATGTGTCCACATACTTTTGGCCATATGTTGTATCATTTAACCGATTATCAGGACACACTTTACCAGATTTGGGAACGAAACTCATAAAATGCCATTATGCCTGAGCAGCCAGAGTTTATATGAAAACACACCTTGATAAACAGCAGGATATTCAGGACTTTGGTCTCCCTCTTGCCATTTTTCTCCCTCATCACAAGGACGTCCAGCAGGCTGGCCCCTACACCTTGGCCCATGTCGGCCAGCCGGCCCTGCAGCTCGGCCACGGAGTACACGCGGCTCTGGCAATACTGCACCATCTCCGAGAAGAGCAGCGCAAACGCACTCACGCTCACCTCCGTCTTGGCTCGGGTGAGCGGCCGCTCCAGGATGGCGGACTTGCCTTTGGTGAAGCGACTCTCCATTTCTGAAAATAATCAAATGGAGACTGTTGGATTCTATGTGAGTTATGTCCAAAATCACATACCACCATTCTACATGCCGAAATACTATACACGCACCATCCACTTTATTAGGAACACCTGTGCACCTGCACATTCATGCAGTCATCTAATCAGCCAATCACATAGCAGCACAATGCATACAATCATCCTGATACAGGTCAAGAGCAGGTAACATTCACATCAAACATCCGAATGGGGGAAAGCGTGATCTCTGTGACTCTGATAGTGCTATGTTTGTTGGTACCAGATGGGCTGGTTTGAGTATTTCATAAACTGCTGATCTCCTGGGATTTACACACAAACACACACATAACAGTCTCTAGAGATTACACAAGCATGCAGGGATGCTTTTCTGCTCACCACGGTTATAAAGAGTGATTATTTGAGTTACTATATCCTTCCTAGCAGCCTGAACCAATCTGCCCATTTTCCTCTGACCTCTCGTATCAACAAGTCGTTTCCACCCACAGAACTGACCCTGACTCGATGTTTTTTGTTTTTCGCACCATTCTGAGTAAACTTTAGAGACTGTTGCGTGTGAAAATCCCAGGAGATTATCCCAGCAGTTTCTGAAATCCTCAAACCTGCCCACCTGGCACAAGCAGCCATGCCAAAGTCACAGAGAGAACACTTTTTGTGAACATTACTTGAAGCGCTTGACCTGTATCTGCATGATCTTCTGCACTGTGCTGCTATCACATGATTGGCTGATTGGATAACTGCATAAAAGAACAGTTGTTTCTATAAAAGTGACCAGTGAGTGAACACACACACGCTTTTTTTGTTGTTGTTGTTGGCACAGCACTGTTGTGTTTTTAATACTGTGTACATTTACTGGACACTTTATTACATGCAACTACCTTGCTGATGTAATTATACAGGAACTGCAGCTCATCTTTTTCCATAAACAGGCTGTGACGTTGATCATCCTCTAGTCCAGTGGTTCTTAAACGGTGGGTCACAACTGACTAACCAACAATCATAGAGCAGCTCGCAGAAGTGTTCTTCTTCTTCTTTCTTTTGTTAGGTACGTTATTTCCAAATGAAAGTATGAAACCTTCTCTGGATAAGCACCAGGATCAGTTTTCTCATTATTATTATTTTTTCTATTACATGAACTCATTTTGTGTGTGTTGTTGTTTTTTTTTTTTTTTTACTGCACTACTCGTTTTGTAAAATATATTGAAAGTGTTATATCTAGCGATGAACCAATCTGACACTCCGTATTAGTATATTAGTATCAATACTAGTTCGAAATGCCGCATCAGTGTCAAATTAGATTAGATTGACCAATGACATGAGACAGATTTGGTCTTAATCTTACTTTTGACATGGTCTCTGGTATCCTGCAAATCAGATGCTTTCAGAGATTCACTCGCTAACTATGAGGACTTCAATATCGGGATTAGTATCAGGTATTGCATGATACTCAGAGCTCTGATATTGATATTGTACCAAAAATTGGTCAAGGCTGGTCATGACGTAAAACCAGGTAAGGATCACTACTCTGGTCTATTATCAGGGTCAGCTGATATACTGTACATACTAGTAAATAGTGTCTACAAACCTGCATACTACTCTACTACTTCAAACTGACTTTATACTATGTAGTATGGTAGTATGCATGCAGTATGACGTAGCCAGACTGTCAAAGAGGAAGTAATGAAAACCTTACAAGAAAACAGTGACATGTTGCTACCTAAAACATTAGTAAATTACATTTGACTGAATTACTGAATGGATGTTTTAACTGTCTGCTCGCTCTCTATGAGCGTCACTGCTACTAGCTTAGCTCCCATGGATACTCCTGGTTAACCACCGTGCCAAGTCATGTTACATTTCAACAGCTAATGCTCAAATAACCAAAGAGGAGATGAATTATTATTTGACGTGTTTACACGGGAACGTGTCCTTTATATCTGACACGTAAAGGGTTACAGTGCTTACCTGCTGGTTTAGCGCCTAACGATGTGAAGCCAGAATTTCAACACTCCGTAAACCAGAGCTAAGGGATAAAGACACATTTCAAAATAAAACCAGAGTATACACACACACACACACACACACACACACACACACACACATAAAAGAAATAAATAAATAAACAATAAATAAATAGTGTCTTTTAATTACAGCAAGAGCTGTTGATTAAGTATGGTCGTGTATTAGTAAAGTTTAGTATGCTATGTTCTCATACTATTGGATAGTACAAAATTTTGACATGCTACTTAGTATGGTAGTACATACTATTTGGTAGTGTTTATTATAATTTTTCAACATATTCCTTAGCACTGTAGTATATGGTATTTTACCATACCACTTAGTACAGTTTAGTATGGTAGTACATACTACTTAGTACAGTGTAGTATGGTAGTACATACTACTAAATACAGTTTAGTATGGTAGTACACACTATTTGGTAGTGATTATTATAATTTTACAACATATTTTTAGCACTGTAGTATATGGTATTTTAACATACTACTTAGTACAGTTTAGTATGGTAGTACATACTACTTAATACAGTTTAGTATGGTAGTACATACTACTTAGTACAGTGTAGTATGGTAGTACATACTACTTAATACAGTTTAGTATGGTAGTACATACTACTTAGTACAGTTTAGTATGGTAGTACATACTATTTGGGAGTGTTTATTATAATATTTCAACATATTCTTTAGCACTGTAGTATATGGTATTTTAACACTATTTAATACAGTTTAATATGGTAATACATACTGTGTAGTACAGTTTAGTATGGTAGTACATACTACTTAGTACAGTTTAGTAGGGTAGTACATACTATGTAGTACAGTTTAGTATGGTAGTACATTCTACTTAGTGCAGTTAAATATGTTAGTACATACTATTTGGTAGTGTTTATTATAATTTTTCAACATATTCTTTAGCACTGTAGTATATAGTATTTTAACATAGTATTTAACACAGTTTAATATGGTAATTCATACTGTGAAGTAAAGCTTAATATGGTAGTACATATTTGGTAGTGTTTATTATAATTTTTCAACATATTTTTAATGCTTTTTACCCTATGGTATTTTAACATACTACTTAATACAGTTTAGTAGGGTAATATATACTAATCAGTACTGTTTTTATGCTTTTTTAATATGTTCTTTAGTACTGTAGAGTATGGTATTTAAATATTTAGTATAGTTTAATATGATATTTAGTACGCTTTAGTTTGTTTTTTAAATACTATACAATACAGTTTACTGCAGTATTTTTTTTTTTTTTTTTTGGATATGATCTAGTAGGGTATTTAGTTCATTTTATATACTATACAATACAGTTTAGTTTAGCGTTTTAACTATTACTCAGCATTAAAATAAACCGGATGGCTTTTGCGTTACATTGTCCTGGTATTATTATTTCTGACTTCACTCAGCACGTGACGTCACGCTTGATAGTGGCGTGACTTTCCAGGTCTGATCTCCTCATTTCCCCATTTTTCACCTGGTTTGTTAGCTTTTACTCATTTATGTGTATTTCTGCACGGATCTCTCTCTCTCTCTCTGTCTCTCTGTGTTGCTGAATATTTCTGTCTGAGTCAGGACTAACCTCCAGTACAAATTTAATTGCACGTTGCAGGTGTGTAACTGTGGTTGGTTGTGTGTGTTTGTTTGTGTTTGTGTTGCTGAATGTTCCTGAATGTTCCTGAATGTTCCTGAATGTTCCTGTCTGTTCCTGTCTGAGTCGCTGAATGTTCCTGTCCGAGTCAGGAGTAACCTCCAGTACAAGTTTAATTGCACGTTGCAGGTGTGTAACTGTGGTAGTGTGTGTGTGTGTTTAAAGGATGATTCAGACCCTGAAAAGTGTCAGACATTTGGCCATGGCAACGATGAAACAAAGAGGTGAGAGAAATCATGTCAAATCATAAAAACTATACATTCTTCCTCTTTCTTTAAGGTTGACCTTACATGAAACACACTCCAGGAAATAAGCACCCAGATTGAATATGTGTTGCAGTATGAAGTGTAACTGCAGTGTTTTGCATTGACAGTGACTGAGTTCAGGATGTCAGTGCCCTGGGGGGAGATGAGAGGCCAAGCATGGGGTCCTAATCACGGGCGTCCTGTGCTCTGCCTGCACGGCTGGTCCGACAACAGTGGCTCCTTTAAGACTCTCATCCCGCTGCTACCTGCTGGTACAGTGACTTCATACGTTACCATCAAATAATCACATTTCCATTTAATTGTTATGACACAGGATAGGCCATTCATCAGATAACTGCACGATGCATACATTCCCCTCCGAAACGATTGGAATGGCAAGGCCAGTTCTTTTGTTTTTGCTGCACATCAAAGACATTTGGGTTTGTGCCCAAAAGATGGATATGAGATGAGAGTTTGGGATTTCAGTTTTTATTTCCTAAACAACATATAAAAAGTTTAGGATTGTTGTTCTATCAGACCACCCAAATTTTAGGTGAGCAAAAGTATAAGAACAGATCAGGCTTGAAGAAAATTAAAGTAAACAACACTTAATATTTGGTTGCATATCAATTGCTTGCAATAACTGCATCAATCCTGCGACTCACTGATATCACCAAAATGTTGGTTTCAGTTTATTATTCATGTTTATTTATTTTGGTGGGGGGTGGTGAAATGCTGCTCAGTTAAGTCTGGTGATTGACTTGGGCAGTCTAAAACCTTCCACTTTTTCCCCTCTGATGAAGTCCTTTGTTGCGTTGGCATTGTGTTTTGGATCGTTGTCTTGCTGCATGATGAATTCCTCCTGGTTAATTTGGATGCATTTCTCTGTAAATTGGCAGACAAAATGTTCCTGTAAACTTCTGAATTCATTCTGCTGCTGCCATCATGAGTTACCTCATCTATACAGATTAGTGAGCCAGAAGCAGCCATGCAAGCCCAAGCCGTAACATGACCTCCACCATGATGAGCTTGTATGTTTTGGATCATGAGCAGATCCTTTCTTTCTCCATCACTTTGGTAGAGGTTAATCTTGGTTCCAGAACTTTTGTGTTCATCTCTGTATTTCTTTGAAAATTCCAATCTGGCTTTCCCGATTCTTAATGCTGGTGATTGGTTTGCATCTTGTGGTATGGCCTCTATATTTCTGCTCTCAAAGTCTTTTTCAGAAATGGATTGTCATACCTTCACCCCTGCTCTGTGGAGGTTGTTGGTGATGTCACTGACTCTTGTTTTTGGCTTTTTCTTCACAGCTCTCACAAAGCTTATGTCATCAGTTGTTGTTTTCCTTGGCCGACCCATTCGGTGTCTGTTGCTCAGTACACCGGTGGTTTCTTTCTTTTACAGGACCAATTCCTGAAATTCCAAATTGTTGTATTGGTTATGCCCAATGTTTGTGCAGTGCCTCTGATTGATTTTTTCCCCTCTTTTCTCAGCTTCAAAATGGCTTGCGTTTCTCCCATAGACAGCTCTCTGATCTTCATGTTGGCCTATCCTTTTTAACAACAAATGCAGTCTTCACAGGTGAAACTGACGTTCAGCGCTATTTATTATTTAAATAATCAATCTAACCGGTCACACCTGAATAACAAGAAACACCTGTCAGTCACATGTTTGCTCACCTATAAATTGTTTGGTGCGATACAAAATGTGCCATGTTCTATGTCACTGAACACATCTACTACCAGGAAATAAAAGCTGACATGCTAAACTCATCTTCATTCATATTCATTTTTGAAATCAAACCCAAATGTGTTCAGTCTACAGCAAAAACAAGCAAATTGGCCTTGCTGTTCCAATAGTTTCAGAGGGGACTGTATATATGTAGTTCCTTCTCTATTTATCTGTCTGGCTTTGTCTCTTTCTGTCTGTCGGTGTGTCTGTCATTTTCAATCTATCAACCTGTCTATCTGCCTGTATGTATATATGTTTCTGTCTGTCTGTGTAAGTGCTTGTCTGTCTGTTTGTCTATACGTTTGTCTTTTTTCCTGTTTCTGTCCATCTGTTGGCCTGTCTGTCGTTCTGTCTGTCTCTATCTGTGTAGCTTGTTGTGTTCTGTTTATCTGTCTTTACCTGTCTGTTTGTCTGTCTGTCTGTCTGTCTGTCTACACCTCTGTTGGTCAGTTTCTGTCTGTCTATCTATCTGTTGGCCTATCATTCTAGTGTCTGTGCCTGTCTGGCTGTCTAAATTTCTCTGTCTCTCTCTCTCTAGATTGGAGGTGTGTGGCTGTAGATTTGCCTGGCCATGGTTTCTCCTCTCACAGACCTGCAGGAGTTTTCTACACATTTCCTGCATATATCGCAGACATACGGCGCGTCATTGAAGGTTTGAGTTTATTCTGTTTGCTTCATTAATGAATAGATCTGAGATTTTTCCATAACGTGTATGCAGACTTTTGTTTTGTTTTTCTCCTATTGTTAGTTCAGGATACGACATGGGCTGTACATACAACTGAAGATATAGGAGTTTTATTGTTTATATTAAAAGCATTTATAGTTGTCTGCTTGTCTGAACTGATGGTTTGTGTATGTTGTGTTTCTGTGTGCAGCTCTACAGTGGAAACGCTTCTCCATCATTGGCCACAGTATGGGTGAGCTGGAGTTTATGCTCCTTCTTACATCACTCTCTCACTCGTAATGCACTATTACTGTAATATATTACCCTCATTTCTATTTGCTGCTATTTTATGCATAGATGTCACTAGGAATATAGTTAGATCAAATGATTGACCACTATTTTGTATATTCCTCCATTAGGGCCAGTTTGACAAAAATATCACATCATATATAATACTTTTAGGATGCACAATATTTATCAAGATAAATAGATTTGCTAACAAACTGCCAACAAAACAGTAGTCTTGCATATAAAAAAAAAGTGAAACACTGAGCTAGTTTATACGTATTATACGTTATAAATGAAATTTAGTATTACATTACTAATACTATTAATACTATTACTCTTTTTTTACTAATTTCAAGCTTTACATTTCCTTACTTCTTTCTGGAAATAAATGCTTAAAACTGTATAAAATTATCTGCCAATAGAACAAGACTGAATGTAGTAAAAGAATGTCAAGAGATTGGTTTAATAATCTTATATTTGGTTTCTTGTAATCTTATAATAGGAAATATTAGATCAGTCTGACTCTATTCAAGATATTATAACTTGGTAAGATGTCATTTTTAGCAGGGTATACTTAATCATACAAATTGCAACATTAAATCAGCTTTCATATCTAGTGACATATTGCGATAAAATGATCAGTGTTACATTATCAGTATATCGTAACATTAACATACGCTATCCTAACCTCCTATATAAAGTCCATCCCACATTATGTTTAGTCACAAATTGCTCATTTCAAAGATTTGTTGTGTCTTTAGTCTTCAGAGCAGATCGAGTCCTTTATAGATTTCTGCAATGCAAATATTTTTTGCACAGTTGTATTGCATTAAATTCAGGTAATGGTTAGAAAGGGTCAGGAAGGTGAATGTCTGAGGTGAATATCTGCCTACCTGTTGCAGAGAGCCACTACATTTTCTTCTTCAAGGTAGAGTTTGAACATGCTGTCATCAGTTTATAAATGATCTTTAACTCACTTTCCTGTTTGATGGACAGGCAAACCTCTGTTTCTCAGTGTTTCAATTAGATGTCACAATGCTCTGCTGGTACAACTGGCACTGATGTGAAATTCTGATGTTCGAGAGACTTGTTTGAATAGGATTTATTACGTGAAGCTCCCCTTTTGCACAATTTATCCTGCACTCTGCAGTGACTCACTGAAATATTCTGCCTGATCGTTGTTATCTGTGAGAAGTGTCTATTTAGGTGATAGGTTGTTGTCATTATGATCATGACCCCACACATATTCTTACTGTGAGTTTAATGAGTAATAGATGTATCTCTGTGTGTGGCTGAGTTTTGCTTTGTGTGACCTTTTACACTAGTTCAATCGCTATATTTTTGATCTGCCTACTGATCTCACAGAACTTTCTTTGTTCAATCTACAGGTGGAAATATAGGTGGAATGGTAAGGCTTTAATATTACTACTACTAATAATAAAATGATAATAAACATTTTATTTATTCATTTATTTATTTATTTACTTATTTAATAACCTTTCATATGTTTAAAATGCAGCTACAACCCACCACAACCCAAAAAAAAAAAAGTAAACACACAATTAATAAAAGGAAGGAGAAAGGTCAACTAAAAACAAAAGCGAATGAAGAATTATTTAAAATAATATAAATATGATTACATTATCTAGAATTTAAAAAAATAAGTTTTATGATGTGCAGATGATATGTACTTTGTATGGCATGTATACGGTTAATTAACAGATTTTTTTTCTTCCTCCAGTTCTGTGCGTTGTATCCAGACATGGTGGATGCATTAGTGCTCATGGACTCCTATGGATATCTTCCAGTAGATGTGGTACAAACACAAAACACCAGATGAAACAAACAAATGGAACAATCAATCCGTACAGGATTTTGCAGAGTTATTATTTTGTTGTGATTGTTGTGGCCGATGTGCAAGGAAATTTGCGGTGTTTTTATAAAAAAAAAAAAAAGGTTTTTTGTGTGGAAAAATACTTGTATTGGTGAAATTTGCAGTTGCATGAAATTGTTTTGCACAGTCTTTGACAGTGATGTTTATTGGTAAATTAGATCTTTTTAGCTGTACTCGTGTTCAACGCACGTGAATCAAAGAGTGCTTTGACTGAATGTGCGTTGTGATGAAAATCTGCGGTAATTTTGAAAAATTGCAAGCTCCTTTGAATATTGCGGCGTTTGCTGCAATTAATACTTTCTCCGATCGCAAAATTGCGAAATCTTGGAGGGACTGAACAATTAAAGTCTTTTTAATTACATTAAGCAGTACGTATAAATATTGTGTCCTCTGCTTGGTTTAATGCAATAGTGAAAGCCAGAAGCTTGTTTTATTTAGTTGGTTAATTAATTATTGGTAATTTATTCTGCCCAATTTTTCCTCACAGAAAAGAATGAGCAGGATCATGAAAAGAGGGATTGAGGAAATGATAGAATATGAGAAAAAGCTGCCTGAGAGAAAAGAAAGGATCTACACCTATGAGAACGCCAAAGAGAGGTAAAGTATCCCAGAGAGGTATCTCTTCTTCTAGGTAAAAAAATATGTTCATCTCATGGCTCTGCTTCTTTTTCTAGGCTGAAGACAGCGAATGAGTTTCTCTCAGATGAGTCAGTAGAGATTCTTCTAGAACGAGGAGTCCAGAAGGTGGATGGAGGTTAGATGTTGGTGATGATTTGACTCCCAGGGAACAAATATTAATAATTGGTAGGAAGATGATGCAAAGAAGGGGTTTGTAGGTAAGCATAGTTTGCAGAGCCTTGCAGGAACCTTGTGTGAAGATCCAGAGGTGTGATTGAAAAAATGGAAGACAATGAAAGACAAATTTTAATGTATGCTGTCACAAATTATTGCTAAAATTCTTCCTTCTCATATCCAATACTTTGTTGCATCTGGATATTCTCTGTGTTACAGCCAAACATGAGACATTACTTCCTATACATTTATCATGCACATTATATAGTGCCCTTTGGTGTGTTAAATCACAGAAATAAAATCTATCAATAGTCATGACAATATTGTCAATATTTGGATGGATGGAGGTAAATAGTGACGTATTTCATTTCATCTACTCCATTTCTCCATGTTTTTCTCTCTTGAAGGGGTGGTGTTCACCAGAGACATCAGACTCAACCTGGTGAGTCACTATTTTAATTTTTATTTTTAGTAACATTCCTCTGTTTAAAACGTCAGGCTCGCTGTAGCAATATGAAGCAAGGGTTGTAACATTAATCGGGGATAAGACACACAGATTTGTCATTTTGATGCAAATGTATTCAAAATATATAAAAAATCTATGTAGAATGCCAAAATAATAAACACATCTATATTGCTAATTGAGATTTTGCACTGTAATAAAATACCATTCGTATTCAGTATTTGGTTTATTTCAGACGAACATTTTTCGGAACTCGTTGGAGCAGTGTCTAGAGTTCCAGTCACAGATAAACGCTAAAGTGCTAATGCTGCGGTGAGTCACAAATCCTAATTACTGCACTAAAAACACTACTTTACTTGACTGCACTGTATTTTAACTCCATCTTGCATAACAACAACAACAACAACTTCAAATAGTTGCAGTGTCATTTAATGTATTTTTAGAAATACCTTTAAGCAGCTTGGGTGGCAGTAACTCGGGCATTAGTGGTGGCATAAATGGGAGAGAATCCTCACTGCAAACCCAAAATTCCAGAGGATGGAATCTTATAACCCTTAACCCATCAGATGCTGTACAACACAGAACAACACCACGTCTCCACCAGCTGGACTTGTGGTTCTGCAGCGAGGGGTACTTGATAAATGTGGCTTTCAATGAATCAAAACATACAATTTATTTGGAAAAAGATAGCCTTTTTTTTTTTTTTTTAAGTTTAGGGTGTCCCATGAGTCACCATACATAGGGGACTATGTTTGCCAGCACAACAGCGGTTCTACCTTCATCAGTGGGCACTGTGTGTGTATGTATGTATGTATGCGTGTGTGTGTGTGTGTGTGTGTGTGTATGTGTATATATATATATATATATATATATATATATATATATATATATATATATATATATATATATATATATATTTGTGTGTGTGTGTGTGTGTGTGTGTGTGTGTATGTATTAAACATACATTAAATATATAATATGATTAAATATATATTATTTATAATGTTATAAATATAATATATATTTATTTTTATTTTTTTTCCACACAGTGCCCTCCACTAATATTGGCACCCTTGGTAAATATGAGCAAAGAAGGCTGTGAAAAATTGTCTTTGTTGTTCAACCTTTTGATCTTTTTGTTGAAAAAATTCACAAAAATAATCTGCTCTCATGGATATCAAACAATTGCAACCACAAAACCGGTTTATCCAAAAGAAAAAAAATCTTTGTTAAATATAGGTGTCCAACAATTATTGGCACCCCTATGAATTCATATACTTCAAATATATTTTTCTCATATTTCCATTGATAGTTTAAAAAATTTTTGTACACCTGGGTGACTAGGAACCGGAAATTGTTCAACCATGACTTCCTGTTTCGCAAGGGTATAAATATGAGGGAACACATAGGCCAAATTCCCTTAGTCATTTATAACAATGGGTAAGACCAAGGAATATAGCTGTGATGTGCAGCAAAAGGTTGTTGAGCTTCACAAAATGGGAAGTGGCTATAAGAAAATAGCACCACCATTGAAAATGCACATTTCCACCAGTCAATTGGAAATGTTATTAATCAACCTGGAAGTAGATGTGTGTCTGTGTCTCTGTGTGCCGGTGGCCAAGAGCGTGAAAATGGCCTTTATTGGCCGATACACTGGTGCATCTCCACATTTATAGGGAGAAAAAAACAAAGCGAAGCAGACAGTGATAAAGAAAGCAGATAAATATACTTTGTAGGTAAGAATCAGATCAGTGGCTCATCCAGACTTATTTTTTGATGTTACTGAGGATGGAGTTAAACATGGGATTAAAAGATATTGCATACTTCAACCATCATTAAGGCAAAGAATTTATCATCATTAAGCCATAAGGAGTTTCTGCACCACACTGCACTCTCAGTTAATCAGCGATTTCGCTAGTCATATACTTTTTTCAATTACTCGTAAAATTTGTGGTCATACAACCCCTAATATCCAGCTTGAATCCCTAAACCACTAGCAGAAAAACATTGTGTTGACTGCACTAACATGAGCATTATCACCTAGTTCTTGATCATTAAACTGTGATGCATTCAGCATATTTTTAATTCCTGGGTTGAATTCAGGGCGAGTGAGGGTTTGCAGAAGACCTTACCCCAACCTGAGGAGATAGCAGTTCCCTTACTAAAGGGCTGGTCAGAACGAAAAGTGAGTGCCTACATCATTTCACTCATGCACTCCACTCATACATATAGACACACTCCCTCAGCATCATTTCTCCCTTTCTCTCACTTTCTTCTTCAGAGCACCATTGTGACAGTGGAAGGAGATCATCATGTGCATTTGAACAACCCTGAGCGTGTAGCACCTATCATCACTGACTTCCTGCTGTCCCAGACGTCTCAACACATTGCCAATGCATCTGACTTTAATCAGACTCCTAAATTATAAATTCCGCCTTCCATGCATGTACTTGTATGGACTTTTTTTTATTTTCAGAGCTGCACATACTACCCATAGCTGGGTTTTAGTACAAGTAACTGAGAGATGAGAGTGTTAGTCAAGGTGGGACAGGGTGGTGGTTATAAGCTAATGTATAAGGGTATACTCAGTAATTTTTGGTTTTTACTGAAGCTACGGTTTTGAAAGTCAAGCTCCAAACAGGCCTCATTTCAGTGACCCCCCCCCCCCCCCAGTGTATGAGGAGGAGTTTTCTGAATTGCCAGACAGCATGATTGACAGGAAGGTAGAGATGCCCCCTTTTCCTGATTGGTTGGATATTGATGGTTCATTTCATTTGTCATTTCACCCCTTTCTAGCCTGGGATATGCACCGAGGTATTTTATCAAGGAGAAATTCTCAAAATATGTGTGACAGCCTGGGAATACATTTCACATGGTGCTACATATATTTCTTTTATAAAAAAAAACAAACTACATGTAGTTCTGAAAACTGAACTGAAATATGCTTACCTTCTGTACATACATCAACCACAAGTAAAGTTCTAGCATTTGCAAACCTGATTACCTCCAAAAGTGAAAAAAACAGAAAACTGCATTGAAAGATTTTGTTAAAGATTCCCTTGAAAGTGGTGCAGAAGCATCACAGACATCTTGACAGCAGATTTTGATATCTGATTACAAACTGAAAGGATTAGGTTTATGGCCATTTCTCTAAAGCACATAGCTAACCCTAACCCCTCTCTCTGTGTGTTAGTCCTAATAACGAAAGTGTGTCTTTGGTGCTAACACTTATAGAAAAGAAACAAATCACAAATCAAACCATTTGCACAATAATGAATCACATATCTCACTGAGTCATTGGTTATATTTACATATCAGATTGCTGATCATATATTGTCTTTTTCTTGATGAACAAAACTAGCTTTATGGTCATTTTTATTAATTTATAACATGTTTTATTCATAGTCTTTGTTATAATCTGACTATGAAATATTTTTGATGTGTTAAATAAAAAAGAAACCCTGCTATGTGTGGTTTTGTGTGTGTGTTTCACCACGCCATAATCCGAGTGTATCTGTTTTACCATGTCTGAGCTGCCCTTTTATGTCAAACCATCTATAGTCGTTGGCATATATGTAAAGACGTGAACATGCATTTTCTACAGCACTAGTGTAAACTAACTGACTGCTAAACATTTCTGTGTTAAAATATTGTATGTAACTCACCTAAAAAAAGGTGTTGAGCTGCTGCCTAGAACTGTAATTTAAGGTCAGAGCTACAGCATGGATTTGAGATGTGAATGATTCATTAACCTCTGTCTGTTTTGTTTTTTTTTTTAGCAGTACTATTAGACTAAGCTAGCTAGTATCAATCTCAACTGCATATCCTTGCATAAAACATATTTTGACCAGAAAGGTCTCCAAAGTCCATAAAGATTTTATACTGATACTTTAGATTCGGAGGGACTGTGTCTCTAGTAAAATGCATTAAATTAAGCATCCATGACTGCAAACCAACTAGAACATTTTGGGGAAAATGGTTTGGAAACTTTAACATTCATTTACATCAACAATTTTAGTCTCAACTCAGACACCAGTGACATCAGTATCTGATCTCTTTTGTACACTTTTCTGTCCACAAGCTTCAGGATCCAAAAGGTGCAATTCAGAGGGGAAAAATAAACATTTTGAAACACATGACAAAATATAGTCACAATACAGTTACTGGACTGAAAAAAGTTCATCGAATCCCAACTTTAAAAGATTTTTTTTGTAGTAAATCAATAAGTGGCAAAGGATAATATCGTGTGTTTGATGACAGACAAGAAGTTCAAATTGCATTGTTCTGTTAACGTAGATGGTTCTCTGCCATGTTTTTTTTTTTACTAAATGCACCAGACTCTCTAGCTAAAATAACTTAATATAAGTCATAGCCATTACACAGATTGTCTCTACAATCTTCTTTTGGTTTTACCAACACATCTTTAGATGGTTTTACCAAGATTACCATCTTGGTAATCACAATGTTAGTTGTTTGTGTGTGAGTAGTAGTTTAATCTGGAGTCTTGAAAGGCAGCTTGTGTAAGAAAAGGGGACTATTTTGAGAGGCAGTTTAGATGCAGAGTGGGTGTGTTTGCAAATGAAAAACCCACCATGCACAATTATGCACCTTGCAACTCACTAATAATGACTGGTCATGCCTAACAACTACATCCCATAATAGCATCACTCTGTTTCAGCTACTGCAGAGAGTGAAGGAGGGAGAGAAAGCAGGTCAGAATGATGAAAAATCCCTTATATAAGACTCTATCACTCACCCACCATTCCCTCGTCATTGCCACAACTGTTACTATAGTAACGCACTCCCTACTCAACCCCCCCCCCCCCCCCCCCCATGTGAAACAAGGTTGGCACAGCCCTGATTTGGACTGAGAGAGAGAGAATGGTGAGCAGCCCCTTAAGTACATCATCAAATCGCTGTATCTTTCCATTCACCTTCACAACCTTCCACGGATTTTACTAGTCATACTGCAGCACAGGTGTTCTCACCGTCCAACCAGTGTGAATTCACACAGCCAGAAGCAATACAGCAGCGTATTAATCCAGGTATGTGCTGATTCCAAGCATGCATACCATGTATGAAGTCATACATGCTGGATGTTCATGTGCATAGGTGTGGTATAAGCCTAGTCAAGATATGCTCACTTTGTTTGGACATTTTATGGTTAAAACTGCAGTGTAATTTATAAACCCGTGGCTTATGAGATTAGATGTACTGTTGAATCAGGTTCAGTGCATGCTACTCAGAGAATAAATTCCACTTCTCTCCATCGTATTCAGCACAGGATGTTTGTGGACTGGTTCGTTCCGGTCTATCTGCTTGTTTCTGTGCTGGTCCTGGCTGGGTTTGGAGCCTGCCTCTACTTCCTGGAGCCCGGGCTTCAAGATGCTCACAAATGGAGTAACAAGTCCATCAAGCACCAGCCTCTGGTGCCCACGCTGAAAACCCACCTAGACGACGACAGCAGTGCGCTCATATGATAAGATGTGTGGAGGAGGGACTGAAAAAGTGATTGGATTCAGATCAGCGATCAGCAGATGTTTAAAAAGATGAGTTCACCAAAATTTCCACGGATACTTTTGTGCAATAAGTCCTCTGATTGTCCTTGATTGGTTAACATCAAGAGGTTGACAATGAATATGTATTATAGAGATATTTAGATCTGCTTTGGTTATTTTTTGGTTCACTTCCAGAAAAAATTGTATCAAACTGTACCTTGTCACTGTTGTGTTACCTTCAAAGGTACACCTTTTGTACATTTAGTGTTTCACAATGTTTCACCTGGAAAGGTGACAGTTGTGGTTCCTAAGGTACAATTATGTACCTTAAATGATTTTTTAAAGGTACTCAACATTCACATTACCATGTAGAAGATACCAACCCTGTGACAATGAAAGGTACAGTTTAGTACTTTTTTTTTTTTTTAACAGTATTGAACATATTGAACAGTATAAATATTGTACCATTTAGAACATGTGGAAAAATGGTCAAATGTTATATAGACAGATTACATATTTGGGGGTTTTCTACAGGATATACAGTATACAGTATGAGTAGATATATTTTGAGAATGTATGGTTTATGGTAATTTGTGTTTGTCCTTTAATCATGCAAGCTTTGGACTGTTCTGGTAGCTTGAGTCTGCCATTCATTGTTTAAAACAATTTAATATACTTCAAATCTTTGGGTGAGTTTTTTTTTTACATATGTACTTTATACCTGATTTCTATTCCCTTATACCTCTTGATATTGTTTTTGTTCTATACCAATTGTTGTTGTCTTTTGAGCAACCTGATGTATTATTCGAATTATTATAGGCATATAGCAGGATGCATATCTGTGAACAGAAAAATCTGATCAGACAAATCAGTGTTGTCAGTGTTACATCTTACTCCCTAGACAGAATTTTAGAACCATGTTTGTGTTATATTAGATTTTAAAAAATGCCAAACTTTACAATAAGCGAAAGGATATATTAGTAATTGTCTGATACATGTGAGACAATGTCGGTTGTTGTTCAATAAATAACATCAATAAATGTGAGAAATGTATTTGAAAAATGTTGACTAAAAGATTAAATTGAATACAAATATATTACTTGGAATGAACAGATAATGTCTTCTAAAAAGATACAAATACATATATAGAGGGTGCATTAATCTTTCCGGAAAGTTTCACAGGCTTGTTGAAGCTATGCATTGAGACTGGGTCCAATGGGACACAGCAAAAATGTCATGCTAGCAGGAGGTTTGGCTTTAATATAAGAAAGACACTGTGTGAGCTAGGAAGGTATAATGAGTTTGCAGCATCCTTAGTAACTGCTTTTTTTTTTTATACTTTTGGGGGGGCAAACAACTAAATTCATTAGAAAATATCCCAGGCAGGTCCAAACAAACAAACAAACAAACAAACAAAAAAACCTGTGTGAATGGGATAAAAAGAAAAATCAGTCCCACATGCTGAGGCTGAGGAACTGTCAGAGCCAGAATTCACACAACATTGCTGACAGCTCTGGCATTCCTACCTCTGTTTTTGTCCAGTGTTTCTGGAGGCTGTAGAGAAACTTACAGTTAAAGACCCAAGGACCAGATATGATGAATGAAGACTAGGAGGCAAGAGATGCAATCAACTGAAGACAATTTTACTGAAGAATAGTTTGCAGTTTCAACAGTAGAAGTCAGCTTCAACACTCAGCAAGGAGTTCGTATGCAGCTCTGTGTACACACTCATTACATCAACAATTATACTTTCATACAATCACTAAGCTAGTTATTACGTCAGGTTGGATGATTCTGATTGGTTAAGGCATAGATAAATGTAGAAAATTTCCGCATATGGCTCAGAAGAAAATCTCCATCAATTATCTGGATGTCAGTCACATCCTGGTTTATATACAACGTGAAACAATTTGGTCATCAATCTGAGTTTTTAGGCTCCAGTTGGCTCGGCAGATGATCAGTTCACCTCAGAACTTCCTGTAACAACAGAGTGCGCACACACACACACACACACACACACTCATTACAATAACTCATTACAAATCACTCAGTGGATAGATATTGAAGAGGCAGCGGATTACAGAATCCACCCTTCAAGGCATAGAAAGTAGAGAGTACTCATTTCAGGGTTTCGATCTGTATTATCTGATTCTATTGACAGATCATTTTGCTTCCTTCTAAAGATAAATGCTTAAATTTGCAAAATTGAATGAGACCATTTCAAGCTAGAAATTAGTAAAATGTCTAGAAATAGGTTTAATTATGTTATATATATATATATATATATATATATATATATATATATATATATATATATATATATATATAATTTTATTCTTACAATAGGAGATATTATTATCTTTAAGATATTTCCACTTGCTTAGGTGAAATTTTTTGCACTGCAGATAGTGTAATTGCATTGTATGTACTGTTAAAATACTACACTATATCATAGATATCTTATTTTTAGGTTCAGTTAGAGCTTATATATAATGGTTATTCAGAATACTGAATTTTCCCACATTGTGTTTCTTTTAAGTGTAATGCTGGTTAAAGATTTTACAAACAAAGGATTTACCCTTTCACACATTAAATGTCATCATAGATAACCTACATTAATAAAGGGGTCAAGTTTTAGCCAAGGTTTTAAGACAAAATATTTTGTATAAAATTCTCAACAATTAAAAGCACTTCAAGTTTTTCCTTCATGCTCATTTTGGAGTTTCACACACTCCATCGTTTATCAAGCATGGAGTGATGGGAGTGGGTGAGTGAGACAGCGAGGCTTTAGACAAAAAGAATGGAGAGAATGTGATTCTGGTACCCACTACTTCCTGTTGCCCTGTTTTTCTCTTGTTTTCTCATTCCATCTCTCCAAGCCAGCGGAGATATGCAGACTAACAGGTTAGTTTTAATTCTTCTCTTTTCATTCGGTCTTATTTTTTTAAATATATATATATATATATATATATATATATATATATATATATATATATATATATATAATTCCTCTCATTTGAACATGTGTGGTTCTTAAACTTTATGGATGATGTTTTTATAGTAAGTGATATTTTAATTAATTGAATGCTACTTTAAGTAATGATGTGTACAAAATCCTCAGACTATATCTAATGGCATTATTTTGTAACACTCTTTCACTGACTTTATTTTTCAAGATTACTTTTGCTTGTCGTAATTTTTACTGCCTAAAAATACATCTTAACCTGTTGCAATTGCTTGGATTGTACGCTAAATGTTTAACTAAAACCCACTACTACAACATGAACCAAAGTGAGCTAGACCATACAGAATCGTCATTATTCCCTGCTTCCTTTCAATGTCCCCTATATGTCTCCTCTCACAATGTTACAAGACTTTCACCTTGTCCGCAGCGTCCATCCTCCACATCCCCTACTCGTCTTTCTCCAACCCTTCAAAATCTTTCTTCTTCGCCCTCATCCAGCTCTCCTGCTTGTTTCTCCCCAAGTCTGGTTCTCATCAATTCATCTTCACCTTCAAGGCTTTCTCCATCTCCCCAACCTGTTTCATCATCTTCCTCTCCTATGTGTACATCCCCTTGTCCATCCCCTCTGTCCTCTTCTTCCCCTGCAATAAGGCTTTCCCCTTGCCCACAGCCTCTCCATTCATCCCCTACACGGCTTTCTCCATGTCCCCACCTGCTTGCTTCTCATAGCCCTACTAGACTTTCTCCATGTTCCATACCACTCTCTCCCCCTGTCATCCTGAAAAGGCCCATCCACATCTCCTCATTCAGTTACAGTGGGAGTCCCCTGGATCCTTCAACCCACACTTTTCCATGCAGCAGGTACTTGTTTCAGAATGTAATGCACCTGTTATCCTTAAAGTGGCCACTTAAATTTCAAGAACTGATGGGAATAATTGTTCTGCATATTGCTGTTTTTCTTCACAGCAAAGCAGCGTCTGTTACTGATAGTCTGGAATACTCCAAGCAATCCCTTCCAAGCAATCAGCCTTCAGTCCAAACCACTGTCCAGTCAGACACTGAGCAGTCTAGATTGGCAATAACATCATGCAGTGAGAGAAGGGCTAAATCAATCCCCATCTCCAAAACAAGAATTCAGCAAAAGCAAAGACAGGAACAGTTACCTAGGTACCAGAACCAAGGCATGCTTCATAAAGATGTCAGTTCTGAAGACAAATCCATCAGAGATATTGTGACTAAGAAGGAAAGCACAAGTCGCCAAAACCTGAAACACATAGGAAGAGGACCACAAAGCCTTGCATTCTATAAAAGGAAACATCTAACCCAGAACCCTGTCTTAATTCAAGCCCGCCTAGGGTTAAACAAAACAGGGAAGACTGAAAACCCTGGATCAACACTTTTATTTGACAAGGCAAAGTCAAAGTTAAATCAAGCTTTGTTAAAAATGCAGAATAATAAAGATGTGAGTGGTGCAGAAATGTCTCAATCCAAGCCACACATGGCAAAGTCTGAAGCAGGAGATCAAACATCAGGTCTTACCAACAAGCTTCAGAGCAACCCAAGACCTGACAGTCAATTCAAACCATCCTCTGAGATTCCTAAAGACCAAGAAGAGTTTGTATCTCCAAAACAATCAAAAATAGTGGCTTCCTCATCCTCTTCCAAAGCTCCACATTGTGATCCAGACATTCACACTTGTCCAATCACTGGGGTTTCACAGAAAATAAAAAGTGAAGGCCCTCCAGATATTCATGAGAACAGCAACTCTTCTTTGCTTGATTTAAATACCAGTGTTACTGAAAACCATAAGTCTACTCATCACAGCAAGCCTCGATTCACAGCTTCAGAAACAGACACATGTATTAGCCCACTAAGTCAAACCAAGCAGATGGACTACTTCCGATTCCCTTTGAAGACTCATGGATCATCTGTTGAATCCAGTCATTTGTCCAGAATCTGTAGACCTGAATCAGAACCAACCACATCAAATTATATTTACACACCCAGACAACTCAACCAGACTGACCAATTCCCTTTGAAGAGCAGAACCTGCAGACGTGTGATCAAAGGAGCAGGTAGTTTTTCTGACAGAAAGTCCACATATCTGATATCTACTCAGGCACGAAAGAAAGACTCATCCACTCAGGAAACAGGGAGAAGAGGGTCTCAGAAAAAAGATATTTCCAAGCTATCACAAAAGAACCATCATGGTTCAGATACTGATTCCTCCAAATCTAACTCAAGTCGAACAAGCTCTCTAGAGGCACACTTGAGAAAACACAAACGTTTAGAGGTACAGATAAAGTGTGGTATATCTTGTAGCAAACAACCTACAAGCACAAACACAGCCAGCCACACACATACAAGGGATGATGCAGTGATTCCAATGGCCTCCCATGACCTGCCCCAAACTGGCTCTCAACGAGACCTGTACAATCATCCTGACCAGCAAACACATACAGCCATTCCAGAACTTTCCATGGTTGACTGGATGCCTCAATCCGGAGCTAACAAAGCATGTGAACAGTCATTAACAGAAGAAGACAGTTTGACAGTTGAACAAGTAAATTTTGCTCAGTTACATCAGCAGGACGATTCCCTACTGAGGAAGCCATCTGTTACGGAGGCGAGGAAAAGCAAGCAAGAAATAATCCCACTTCTTGGTATATGTGCATTTACACGTGAGTACAAACCATATGATTTGTAAGACACAATAGGTAACATGATAATTATGTAAGTTCATCATATTATAACGTTTGAAAATTGGTAAATACAATTTTAGAAACTGGAAATATATTTTCAGTATAAGGCAATAAGTAGTCTTCAGCATTAATATGAATTATTCTGACTAGATTTTAATAGCAAGACTAAGGAACAAGCAAATTAGTTGCATAAATATATGCACACACTCATATTTAGCTAATAACATTAGATTAAATAGCCTGAATGCATTGTCCAATCCTGATCGTAGAGATTTAACTCTCTGCAGAACTTATCTTCAGCTTTAATTTCTATCTCCTGCCCCTGAACATGAAGCAGCTAAGTAGCTAAGGATCCTGTGCTCTCAACACCACGGCCTGGGTTCAATTGCCAGACAGGGAACCAACCCAGCCACTGGGGGTTGCACAAGACAGTGCACTCTCAGTGCAACCCAAGCCCAGATAAAATGGGAAGGTTGCATCAGGAAGGGCATCAGGCGTGTGCCAAATCAAACATGTGGAACAATGTTCCTCTGTGGTGACCCCTAACGGGAGCAGCCGAAAGAAGAACAACATATGTCAGGTTTAGGTTGAAAATAAATGATCCACAAAGGATCCTGAGTATCCTACACCAATTCTAGATAAAGGATTGGTCTATATAATTGTTATCAACATTTGAAATTGGGTAAAATTCACAATCACAATCATTTGGTAACAATGTTCATGTACTAGACCCTTATAGTACTGTCTACGGTCTATATTTTACAACTACTTTAATAATTGGCTACTAAACTGGCTACTAAAACAACTAGCAGCATCAGCTGATGATCTCCAAACTTAATTTTAAGCCCTGATGTATACTGATATATCAGGTGCTATATATTGCACACCAACACTATGATAAATAACATTGTGGCTTGGGAAAAGAGAGATGCGCTGTCTTATCAGGCTGCACACATGCATGTTTCCGCATAGGAAGATAAAACAGTGTATGAGGCAAGTGTTTGCCTCTCACTGCCACAGCATATACCAACATGCACAGTACACTGACATGTGATCTCGTAAATATGAGCTAAAGAGCTGGCACACATGTAAACAGGATGCACATGAGAGTGCAGCATGGGACAAAGCTGTTAAATGTGAGTAGCTAAAATAGTCTGAGTGCTAATGGGTGTTTTCTCACTATGTTATTGAGTCTGTGTAGTGGTCTTGGCCTGTAAGAGAGCTGTGCCAGCATTTGTACGTGTCCTGGAAGATTGCCATACTTTTTAATATGCATTTAAGAATATTTTGAAGAACTCCTGTATGCATACAAACAGAATGGCAATTAAATAAGGAGAAATATTAAACAAGTTTTATTGCGTTTATAACCTAATTTATTGTATTTAAGAAGACTTAGCTGCTCTCAGATCTTTAGTCTATAGGCTATGAGCAACAGGTTTTATATATAGTCATCCCATTTTAGAGGTAATTTTACTTGCAACATTACTGCTACTGTAGTTTCATTGGAATTCAGTCTCAATAATATGAAAGCATCTGCAACAGTGTGTATTTGATTCATAAAAACAAACAAAATGAACCAATATGAAACTGGCAGTACAGTGCATCTAAAGGAACATTTAAAGAAATTTTGCAAGCAGCAAACCAATTAATATATTGAGCAGAAAACAATAAAATAACTAGCAAAAAATTCATTCTAATTAAAGTATAATTTACATTTGATTATCTGAAGTTGGCTGCTAGATTGAGCCAGGCTTCTTGAAGATCTTGCTACAGTTCGTCTGTCTCTACAGGATCAGAATAAATTCGAGACAGCCTATAACACTGCTCTCAGAAACATTATCAAATAAAGTCTATTACTTAGTAACCACTTTATCCCAAACGCACACACACGCATGCACGCACGCACGCACGCATGCATGCACGCACACACACACACACACACACACACATTCATTCACACAACTAGACGCAGTTTAGCATAGTCAAGACATCTAGTCACATGTTTTTGGGAGGTGGGAATGCTACCTACTGCACTACCATACCGGATTAACTTAACAAACAAAGAAAAAAACTTTTTGTAACATTTGAGTTATTATTATTTTTATTTCTATGGTGGCAGCAATTTTCAAGAGCCATTTTTCTGAATACACCTGCAAATTAATGTACTGAATGATATTTAGTAGGGATGCACCAAATGTTCGGCAACCAAAATTATTTATTTACTATAAGTGAAAAGGCCGAATAAATTTGACCGAACAATGACGTGTTTTATGACGCAACCTTTTCAGCAACCAGAGTGAGACGCGCGAATGTCACGACCTCGATGAGGGGGCGCGCACATGCACAAGCTGTGGACACGCGCGTTTGTTTTGTTTCTGTTCCGGAGCATGTTTCTGTCACGTCACGAGACGTAAGGGAGTATGGAGGTACGCACAATGGCTTAGTGGTTAGCACGTTCGCCTCACGCCTCCAGGGTCCGGGGTTTGAGTCCTGGCGGGGCGTGTGTGCAGAGTTTGCATGTTCTCCCCATGCTGCGGGGGTTTCCTCCGGGTACTCCGGTTTCCTCCCCAGTCCAAAGATGGTAGGTTGATTATGTGTCTGTAGTGTATGAATGGGTGTGTGAATATGTACGTGATTGTCCCCTGTGATGGATTGGCACCTTGTCCAGGGTGTACCCCGCCTTGGGCCTGATGCTTCCCGGGATAGGTTCCCTGTGACCCTGAAAAGGTTAAGCGGTATAGAAGATGGATGGATGGAGGCAGACAGATCTTATATCTACAGGGACGCGAGCAGTATATATCCCCAATATAATCAGCCATATAGAAACATTTTTTGCACTCTTGTCAATGCACTTTTTAATGCACTTTTAGTTGTAGGCTACAGAGTGTTAAATTCTTTCAGCAGTCAGTTATAGGCCTAACATCGGCTATTCAAGGGGGGCTCAAAGATGACCACATCAAAATATTTTTATTTTAGCAATTTATTTATTTAAAGTTATATTGTGCCTTATTGGTAGCTTATGCCTGCTGGAATTTAAAAAAATGTTCAGTGTTAAATAAATATTTTGAAATTGTAGTTTTTGTAATTTATTTTTTTTCTTTAAAAAGCAAGACAAAATAGTAAAAAGCACATTTTGACTATTTAATTTATGCAATGGTGAAAAAAATGGCAAAATAAATGGTAAAAACGCGAAAAAACGTGTTCGGTATTCGGCCTTTGGCTTTCGGCCAAGTTTTTCATTATATTCGGTTTTGGCTCCGGCCAAGAATTTTCATTTTGGTGCATCCCTAATATTTAGTCATGACTACAGGAAAAAAAAGCACAAAGTTAACAGCGAGATGGAAACAAGAATTCTTTTTCATCAAAAGCCATACCAAATGTGTGTGCCACATATGTCAAGAGACTGTTGTGGTAATTTAATATCATGAAACAAATCCTGGGCAATGCAAAAATAAATGATTCAGAGCGCAGAGAAACTGAAGCAGCTGGAAGCTATCCTGGCAGAAGCAACTTTTAAAAGAGCCAACGTGAAGCAGAACATTACTGTAGCTAATAAGTAGCGATGTTTCCAACCTCTACCAGAGGCCTGTGAGTTTGTGGGTTCTGCGCAATATCTTAGCTGTTCCTAGGACTGCACTCTTCTTGACAGAGACCTCAGATGTTGTACCTGGAATCTGCTGGAGCCATTCTCCCAGTTTGGGGGTCACAGACCCTAATGCCCCTATTACCACTTTGGACTTCACCTTCCACATCTGTTCCGGTTTTTCCTTCAGCCTCTGGTACGTCTTGATCTTCTCATGCTCCTTCTTCCTGATGTTACTATCAGCTGAAATTGGCACATCTATCACAACTCCATTTTCTGCTCCTTGTCAACCACCACTATGTCTGGTTGGTTAGCCAGCAGCTGCTTGCCAGTCTGGAACTTGACGTCCCTCAGAATCTTAGCTGTCTGTGGTGTGTCCCATTGGGTTTTGGGGACTTCTAACCCACACTTGATATAGATGTTTCTATACACTATCCCAGCCACTCGTTTATACCTCTCTGTCTATGCTGTTCCAGCTTGCATCTTGCACCCTGCTACTATATGTTACATTGCACATTGGGTCCTGTTGGTTGTGATGGACACCTGCCTATATGTCTGCCTGTGCTCTATATATATATCCATCCATCTTCTATACCGCTTATCCTTCAAGGTCGCGGGGAACCTGGAGCCTATCCCAGGGAGCATCAGGCACAAGGCGGGGTACACCTACACACACCCATTCGCACACTTTGGACACGCCAATCAGCCTACCTTGCATGTCTTTGGACTAGGGGAGGAAACCCCCAAAGCACAGGGAGAACATGCAAACTCCGCACACACAGGGCAGGGGCGGGAATCGAACCCCAAACCCAGGAGGTGTGAGGCGTTAACCACCATGCACCCTATATATGTGTGTGTGTATATATATGTGTGTATATACATATATATCACAGTGATGCAAAATAATGTATGTATAATTTAAAAGAATATATAATAAATATTGAATAAATACATCATGCTTATTAATTTGAATATCTATAAATACATTTGAAATATTTCAAAGCCTAAATAGCACGTCTGCGCATGCGCGCTGCATCATTCTCTCTCGTCTCCGTAGCAACGGGAAAGGTCGGAGTAGGGAGGGAGTAACGGCAGAAAGAGGGAGCGAGCAGAGGGGGAGAAGGACGGGTTAACAAATCACGCGAAGTCTTTCAAATATTGGACTTAATTAAGCAGCTGCAGGACATAAATACGGTGCAGAACTTGCGTTTCCCTTCGAGAAGCTCCGGAGAATCTGAACTGGTGAGTCTGTGTTGCTATAAAAAAAACAAAACAAAATAAATAAAAAAAACCGTTAAGGTGCGGTAACGGAAACGCGAGACTGATGAACACAGAGAGAGTGATGAACACAATGGACATCCATCCACCGTCACGAGGTTTAGGGATGCTCACATCCTCCTGAAGGATCAGTGTTATGGGCTCAACGTTGCAGGGTTTGTTGGCTTCCCGATCAAACCTGTTTGTTGTTCTTGGTGTCTGGGAAAGTGCAATGTGTGTTATTATTTTCTGCTAATTTAAGCAGCGTGAATATAGGACACGACTCCACAGGGATGCAGCAGTGGACTGAGATTAATCCTATTTATACCGCATGTCTTTGTGGCTTCATAAGCTTTAAGAAGCCTTATAAAAGGATTAAATAATGTCAAATTCTTGTCCTGTGGACTTGGACTTGCCTAAAAAAGATATCCGTGTTGTTCAGGAGAGATATTTCTCTTCCTATACTACTTGATCTGGATTGTAATTTAATGCTTCAATATGAAAATAGTTTCAGGTTTTCATTTTGTCAAATACTTTAGAGTTCAGAAGATGGTTTGAGAAACTCTAATGCACTATGTATGCATCGTACAATGTTCACCAAGAGTCGGGATGTTAATTTCATATGATTGAAACCAGGAAAAAGACAAAACGCTTGCAGATCTTTACTGGGATTACATTTGATTGAATGTGTCATGCAATGAGGTTAGTTAGTGAGGCGTTTGTGCATCTCATCACTTTCCGCTGCAGTCGAACACGTGGACTTGGAGCAGGTTGAGATGAATGTCCTATAAAAATTAAATAAAATAAAATAAAGTAAAAAAGAAGGAAACCCTGCATCCACATATCCTTTCTTAAAATATTATGATGCCAATATACTCCAGAATTGTTTTTTTGCTTCAGGGAATTAGGTGACTTTAAGTGTGATTTAGCTTATTTCCCAAAAACTTGGCCTAGATCTTTAAAAAAAAGAAAAAAAAAAGTGTATTTTATTCATGTGCTGCCATCTTACACGCTCTTGTGTTATAACCTAGATAGAGCAGAAGCGTTGATAAGATGTGCTAATTGAATAGATGTCACAACGGCAGACTATTGAAGGTTTTGACCTTTATTATAAGCACTTATTGTCGAGGGTGTGGCCACCCAAGCTGCGCTTGATTATTAGATGGTTACATAACCATAACATATCTATAGGCTGTACCTGTGCTAGGAAATCGGTAGCTTACCTAAAACCCCTACATCAACATGAAAACATGCAGAGGTAGTCCAGGACCAGAGTACTGGGAATCACTAGGCTAGATGTGTAGCTATCTGTGTCTGAATTCCTGATGTCTGAGTCTCACTTTTGCTTCCTCTTGCTAAAGACATGTCAGAAATCGTGCCCCCAGAAGTGAGACCCAAACCTGTCGTCCCTGCTAAGCCCTCTCATGTGGTACCGCCCACCGGCATCCCCCCTGCGCCCCTCCAGGGGTCAGGGTCTGGAGGTCAGGGGTCAGGAGGAGGCTCAACATTGCTGGGATATGTTGGGATAGACACCATAATTGAACAGATGAGGAAGAAAACCATGAAGACCGGCTTTGATTTCAACCTCATGGTTGTAGGTTAGTGACAATCCTGAACTGTGAATCGAGAAGTTCAAGTTTTATCTTCAGCAGTAAACCCCACAAGATAACTTTCTGTAAATTAGTTCTCCTATAGCCTGTTCCATCATTCCCATGTTTTTTGTCCTTTCTCCTAGGTCAAAGTGGCTTGGGGAAATCCACCTTGGTGAATACTCTATTTAAGTCTCAGGTGAGCAGGCGGAGCTCTGGCTGGAGTCGTGATGAGAAGATCCCCAAAACTGTGGAGATTAAATCTGTGTCACACGGTAAGATCTAACAGAGCCAGTGCTTTAGATCCTTTTTGTTTTAAGCACGCAAGTCTACATGCATCAATTCTTAATAACTTCAGGCCAATCTGTAAGGTGCATTATATCGCAAAGTTTTGGGGAATAGTTGCCTTTTCTGAGCTTTCTCATTTCTATGCAAAATAAATATTTTGGAGAAATTCCACTCAGGTTTTAGAGTACACTGCAGAACAAAGTCCTCCTTTCCTCAAAGTATCCAGTGATTGTAGGAAGTGTATAATTTTCATTTTACTGGAGCTCAGCACAGCTTTTGATATTAGTCTTTTGGATCATCTTATGTGTGGTGTTTGCATCCAGAAAACTGCTCTAAATTGGAGTTCCTCTTACCTCAAAGACAGACCATTTTCTGTTAGAATTGGTCAGTTGTGGTGTATGTCAGGGCTACATCTTGGGCTGTATGCTGTTTTCTTTGTATATTCTTACCCTTGGGTCTACCGTTTTTTACGCTGATGATGCACAGCTGTATGTCACATTGAAACCTGGTAGAAGCGGCTCGCTGCAAATTCTCTTTCATTGGCTTTTGGATTTAAAATGCAGGATGTCTATAAAATATTCTTCAGTTTCTTCAATAATTACAAATGCAATGATGTTAAATAGTCCCATTATCCCAGTATTCCCTGTCAGATTACTGTTCTTGGCTGAACTAATAAACTTAATTTATTGAGCAATGAAAAATAAACCAAAACAAAAGTCAACCCTAATGCAATAGCCCAAGTATTATCTGAAATAAATCCCCATTTCACAGAGATCACAGCACTATATGTTTCACTGGGAGATAAGTTCCTAATGTTCTCTTTGTCCTAACTTTCATCATGGAAACAAGGACCCTTTGTCTTTAAGGGTGTTGACAGAGTCACAGTCAGCCTGGTGTGTCCTCTGCCCAGGGCAATGCCACAGGCCTGATACTGAATGCCCTTTGGGTACCAGCGTTTGTGCACAGCTGGAAAACTGTAGGCCATGGCATTCGGCCCAGACCCTAAATCTGCGGAGACACACTGCTGTGTAGGCTTAATGTTTCAAGTGTGCTGAATGTGCAGGCAGATATAGTATACCAGTGTTGGGTTCTTTCCATGTAGAAAAATCCCCCTTTTGTATATTTGAAAGATTTTTTTGTATTGTCAGCTGTATGTCTTTGGGGTTGTCGCTGTACTTCATGAAAAGCTTTCTGTGTGGACGTTGCCGCTGCTTTGCATTTGTCCAAAAATATCTTGGAAAATTAAAGCATGTCACTAGTTCAACAGAACTTTTAGGACAAGAGGCTATATTTTGGTCAATACGTGAATATATGCATATTGCTGATGATGTATGTGAATAAGTTTACATTTACATGTTTCTATACAAAACAATTCACTAAATGTAGTTATTTATTTATTTATGTATTTTCCATTGTTGTTTGAATTTAGGTTTAATTTTAGCTTATTTTAAATGTGTTTTTAGTGTTAGTTTCTTGCTATTTCTGGCTATTTGTTTTTGTTGCATTTTATAAAAAACAAAAATGTATGTACAATACACGCTGCACATCCTTGGAATGGGCAAACAATGTTTGAGGTATCGTTAATGTACAAGTAAAATTTTTAAATTTAACTGCCTAAACAAGCCTCCATTTTTCCCACTAGCGCTTTATGTTTACAGGCAGGTTTGACATACAAGCCAATTTTCTATAGCATTCCAGATTTTCTCTCTTTCATTATAACTGATTTTGATATTGGTACAAATCTTAGTGATTTTCTGCTATTTGATCAAGTTATGGGTTTAGTCATGTACTATTTTGTGGTTTTGTTATTGACAAGAGTGAATTTTTCTGATGTCATGGTTATTTTATACTCTAGTGATAGAGGAAGGTGGGGTGAAGATGAAACTGACAGTGATTGATACTCCTGGGTTTGGGGACCAGATAAACAACGAAAACTGGTGAGTGAGGAGGTTTTCATAGATTGGCTATTTTATTTATAATTTGTCGATATAGCCCGTTGTCCATCCTGTCGTCGGTCATTGAATTATACTCTATTCAGTGATCTAAAGCTCCCCGCTTGTGTTTACAGTTGGGAGCCGATATCTAAATATATCAATGAGCAGTATGAAAAGTTTCTGAAGGAGGAAGTTAACATCGCCCGTAAAAAACGGATTCCGGACACCCGAGTGCACTGCTGCTTGTACTTCATATCTCCAACTGGACACTCGTGAGTGCAAATATCTCACATTCTGAAACTCAACACACCTCTTCTTGCAAAAAATTATCTTATTAATTAATTCACTAACTGAAATAAGTTGTGTAAAGGCATATAGTGATTGAATTTCTGTGTAAAAATTTCTAAACAATGTGAACATGAACTGGAAAAAATGCTCAGATTTGAGCCTCCAGGGAAGATCGTTAATACAAAGTAATGTACCCACTGGTCGCTGCAGAGAATAGCTTAATTTAAGGCAGTTTGCTTGGAACAGCCAGTTAATATGATCTGTCGTAATGGTTGTCCGAGATACATGAATCAAATCAGGCTCATTTGAGTCTTGCCACGGTCACTGCAGTGATCTCTCTGCCTCTTCACTCTATTAACTGCCCCCTACCCCCTTCTCTTCATTGTCCTGTATCGTCTCTCTCTGACCTTCTGCCTTTCTATCTATCTCTCTCTTCCACTTTGTGTCAGTCTCCGGCAGCTGGACATTGAGTTCATGAAGCACTTAAGTCGAACTGTGAACATCATTCCTGTCATTGCCAAAGCAGATACTCTCACCCCTGAGGAAAAAACAGAGTTCAAGCAGAAGGTGAGAAAGAGTATATGGATGGATGGTTGGATGGATGGGTAGGTAGATTCATAGGTGGGTCAGTAGATGGATGGATGGTCAGCTGAGTGGTTGGCTAGATGGCTCGATGTTAATTTTGTTGACAAAAATCTCATATATGATAAATATATATTTTAAATTCTATTCCCTTGTCCAGGTGAGGAAGGAGCTGGAAGTGTGTGGAATCGAATTTTATCCACAAAAGGAGTTTGATGAAGACCAGGAAGACAAGGCTGATAACGATAAGATCAGGGTACAGTGCAAATTGATTGATACAGCGCTTTACGATACTCAGAAAACACAGCTGTAATGTTACTGCCTCATGTTCTGTATTACTGGGTTTTTTTCTTGCCTTATTTCCATTATTCCTGTCCTATTTTTTGTGCTCTGTTGCTCCATTTGTATTATACTATTATATTATTATTGTACTGGTGACTCACCAGTCTTCCCTCATAAATGAATTCATATGTTAACATAGCATGCCTTATTAAATCTGTGTGTGTGTGTGTGTGTGTGTGTGTGTGTGTACAGGAGGCCATGCCTTTTGCAGTAGTGGGAAGTGACAAAGAGTACCAAGTCAACTGCAAACGGGTTCTGGGTCGGAAAACTGCCTGGGGAATAGTAGAAGGTGTGTGTCATTCTCTAGCCTTCCATCTAAATCAGATACGACTAGAAGGATTCAGTTGTAGTAGGACTCATCCCAGTACTGACTTGCTCATCTAAGGACTATAACACTGCAGGACATGGTTTTATAGGAAAATAATCAAAAGCATGGTGTTGTGATGCCATTATCCCCATTCTTATTTTCCTATAACAGCAACTACTGTATTGTTTTATTCCTCTTATACCACAGCAATTTGCCAATAACTGCAATTTTCAGTTATTATAGAATGACACATTTTAATATTTATCCATTCAAGGTTAACCTTAATGTTGTGGAATGTCAGGGAAATAAATTCCTGTTATCACTTATTTGATGAACATGCATCAGTGTATGGATTTTTTACACTCTATAGCTGATTACAGTAAAGGTTTGACGATTTTATAGAACGATAAAGTAATGTCCAAATGCTATTGATTTACAATAAATATGGAGAAATAAGATGGTTGTGTGTGTGCGTGTGTGTATTTGGTCACAGCAGTGTGTGAATCGGTCAGTTCCATGCCACTGGCAAGGCGTCAAAGAGGATTCTGCTTCACTGAGCTCACTCAACAAGGAAGCAGAGTGAGACATAGAGAGTGTGTGTATGTGTGTATGTGTGTATGTGTGAGAGAGAGTGAAAGAGCTAGGGAGAAGAGAGAGAGAGAGAGAGAGAGAGAGATAACTAATTATCTCTCCTATTTAGCATGTCACTACTGGGAGACATTTTGAGGGCATCTTTGATGTCAGTCATTGTACCCGTTCACCTCATGTATGCTTCTCCCTAGATGCCAGTCCCACAGCCACTTAAACTCTGATCTTTTTTTTGGATTGTTTTTGCAGATCTTTTTGGAGATTGTAAGATAATTAACAATCAATTTCTTATATTGTTCTCCTCTCAGTTGAAAACCCAAATCACTGTGAATTCTCTCAACTTCGGGATTTCCTGATCAGGTAAAACACACTGCTAGATTGTTTTTTTTTTTGTTCTGTGATCACTTCAGTTCTCATTACAGACAGCTTATAAGTAACAAATAAAACACAACAACGAGTGCTGTTATAGGAAAATAATCAGTGACAGTGTGGTGTGATGTATTTCCACTTCAAAGTTTATTTTCCTATAACAGCATGTCCTGAAGTGTTTTATTCCTCTTATATGACTGCAATTTCCAGCAATTAAATTTTGGTATTAATTAATGAAGGGAATATCATACTGATGATTTTACAGTCGTGGAAAAGGTTACAGTGCCGACACTGGAGACTCCTTCCATAAATGCTAAATAAATATCTCCTTACAGAAAGCGTCACCATATCTTTGATTTTTCTTTGTCAAATAACGTTTACTAATCCGTTTGTTATTAGATTAGACCTAGTAGATTAGATTATGCAGACTGTCCATCATACATTAGTCCTCGCGATGTAGCTGTTACTATAAAAACCATAACGATAATGATATTAGAATAAGCACATTAATTAGCCTGTGATTTATCCTGCAGATAGAACTACTGTCTAAGCTGCTGTTAATTAGAAAATTAATCAACACCTTCTGATCAGTTAGAATTGAGCATTCAACAGTGCTGTGGTATAAACTTGTATATTATTCAGATTTAGAGTAAATAAGAGGAAACCGTTTGTATCTTAATCTTATCTTCAAGCATATCTTTTAAAGGCTCAATTCAGGTGTAAGTGCTTCAGTGAATGTTAAACACTATGTACTGATTACTGACTTTGTCTCTTTATAGGTCTCACCTCCAAGACCTGAAGGAGGTCACTCACAACATCTATTACGAGATGTACCGGGCCAAAAGGCTCAACGACAATGGAGGACTCCATCCAATCTCAACCAGCAACAGCACACAGGAAAGCAACCTGTAAGAGGGAATCAGTGAGCGAGAGAATGAGTAGCGAGAGGTCGATAATGAAAGATGATAACGAATAATATTTTTGAGGATAGGATAAATACATTAGCACGTGACCTTGTGGAGTTCATCTTAAAGCTTTTTAACCATCTGAGCATGTTCGTCATTGCCTCTCTTTCTGCAAAACGTCCTTTTTAAAACTCATAATAACAGCACATCAACCTAAGATGGAGACAGACAGAAACGTTCATGAGTATAGCCTCTAGATATTACATTTACGCCTAGAAGTTAAGGTGCCACAGTATAGATGGATGACAGCACTGCCATTCAACTGCACACAATACATAGGAGTCTATAAATCTTTGTGTGAAGTCTCCTGTGTGTGATCACTTTGTCTAACAGACTTTATTCTCTACCTGCCAAACAATTCAGAACTCATAACGTTTTTGCAAGCCTTGATGGTGATATATTGATGTGCACATCAATGTACTCATATTTAACTATTCCTAAACACACTGCAGCATTTTCCACTGGCTGCTTCTTTTATGTAGCTCACCCAGATGACCAATGATCCTTTTGTACACCAATTCAGGACTCCCGTATTATCCAGAATAGCACACCAAGTACTAAGCAGAAATCCTCTAAACCCAAGGTTTTTGAAGGTTTACCCGAATACATTTTGTAAACATGTTTCTAGACCGTGTGCATAAGTGTGTGTGAATGTGTATGCTAGTATGAGTGTGTATATGAGAGAGAGAGAATGTGCCTTTATATCTTTTAGATCCATCTTTCAAGTGTTCAAGCAATTCAAAAAGAACATAATATTCAACCTTAATTTTTTTTAAACAAATATTTCATGTGTGCCATTATTTATATCAGTGTGCATGTATATCGCTGGAACAAAGGAACTGCTTGATGTCTAAAAGTTCACTTTGGTGTTAACCACTTGATGTTTCAGTCAATGCACAGGTCAATTCATGGTCTATTTAGGCAAGAGAAATTGAACTGTATCACACCTCAGATCATCTTTTACATTCTGCCATAAATCTTAGGATGAATACCCCTTTTTATTTATTTAATCTAAGTTTTTTCTCATTAATGCTTTTTGTGAAATATTAAATCACAAGGACGTATTCTTGCCTAGTGTTATGTTTTTAAGTGTTATTTATTACATCATTTAATAAATGTTTTCCATCACTTTTTGACTTCCTTTGACTTTTCTGTAACTATATCATCATCTACAATCACTCTGCTGTATGAAAAACAGCAGAAACAGAAATAACAAATCACAACACTGACCTGCACAAGAACAGCCTACCCAGGAACAACTGCTGATTTTAAAACCCAAATTTATGGTTCTAATTTTTCCCCTACTAAATTGTGGCTTTGTTGTAGCCAGGGCAGTTTCATGCTATAAGTGGCATAAGTGGTTGCTTCAAGCCCCCAGACCACCAGGGGGCCCTATGATTCTTAAAAAAAGATATGCAAAAAAATATATACTTCACTATCATTTGGCAAAAATGTTTGCATCAGGCAGTTGCAGGGGTGTGGTGTGAAAAGAATAGAACCTGCATGTTACATAACTGAGTTAGGTAACTAATGTCAGAAAATCATTAAGAAGTGGCGATCCTGATGCATTCATATCTATTTCCCGGGGGGTGGTACAAAAGGGAAAAAGCAGAAACAGAGCCAAAAAACCTGTAAGAATGTAATGCTAATTAATTGGATTTAGTCAGTGTGACTGCTTTCTTGCTTACGCTTGTTTATGTCATTGAAATAGAAAAAGTTAGTTGCTAACTAGCTAGCTAGTACCTAGAGTAAGAAGTGTTGGGCAAACACACATCAAGCTGCTAGCTTGTTACAATAGTATCCTGTTGACTCATTGAAGATAAAGGAGTAAATCTGTTCATCCCTAGGTGCAGCAGCAACCTTCCTTAGTGCGTCAGCCATTAAGTGAAATTTATACCACTACATCCTATATCCAAGTTCTACTACACACACCATTTGAGACAATGATATAGTCTCCCTGCCCCATTCATCTTCAGTAACCACTTTATCCTGGTCAGGTTGGTGGTGGATACAGAGCCTTTCTCAGGAACACTAGGTGCAAGGCAGGAATACACTCATACACACCTAGGGGCAATTTAACATAGCCAAGACCACCTACCTGCATGATTTTGGGATATGGGGAGGAAACCAGAGAACCCAGAGGATACCCACATGGACACTGAGAAAATGTAAAATTTCACACAGACAGTAACTCATTATGTCCCTTTATGTGTAGCGTAAACCAAACTGGGTAAATGGATCGGGTGCCCAGGGATAGAAATTAAACTGTAAGTGGAATGTGTTGCCTGACCGTTTGAACTGAATGACATACAAAGTTTTTAGGCTGCTGCATTTTGGTAATTACAATTACTGTTAAATGCAAGCATGTTTTTCCCTGCTAACAATAGAAACCCCTCATAGAATTTGTAATGGGTTTAATGGTTATAATGGGAATTGTATTGATTTTAATGGAAACTGTAATGATCCCTGTGAGGCTTGTCATGGGAATTAGACAACACTCGCAGACTCGTCCTCTGAAGGTAAAAAGGTTTATTACAGAAAGATGGTTAATACAGGATAGAATAAAGTAGGATAGAATAATGAGAGCGTTCTGAAGCGCTTGTACTAAACCACTACTATATATATGAAACGCAGAGCATGACATAATTCTGTGTACCGATAAGAAGCAGTTTGAGGCAGTTCAAACAGGCTTTGTTTTAGGATCTTGGACAGACAAACCTTGAACAGAACATGATGTTTGTGTCTCTGTAAGCAGATAAGCATTCTGTACTGATCTCAGTGACATGACATGGCCTTCTTATGCGTTATCCCCTAATGAGAATGAAATAGAACAAGAACAAAACTATTACAAAGTAAAAATGAATAATTTCCCTCACATTTCCCCCATTTTATCATTACAAAATATGATAACTAAAATTAACAGAGAAATTACTATTCTATGAGTACATCAGAACTTCAGAAACCTTTCACGATTCAACTGAATTCATCATGAAACAGACATAATGAAACTGCTAAGGTTGTTTTTGCGGATATAAAGTATCCTGTAGTCAAGCAAGCTTATTTTAGAGTGAAATGAGAGTCGTCCTGGTCAAAGGAATATTTACAATAGTTGTGAAATGGATGTCAATTGGTCGTCATCATCAGTGTCGCTGGGAGGATCTGGTACCCAGTCAGGTTTAGGATACAAGTCAGATTGGTCATCATAGGGATCGTACTCTGTCTTTGTCAACATTAGCGTTTGGTCATTAGTGATTTCAACGAGTGTGAGAGACTGCTCCGAACGAGAGAAACGATACAAGGCAAAATGAGCAAGACAAGAAGAATTATTGTACCTACTGGTAGACAGATGGTTAATATCCATGAGCCCCATCACCCGAGTACTGAGTTAAGCCAAACAAACCCCATCTCACTAGCCTGTGGAGGGTTTGCATATCGCAGACCGCATGTGTTCAATGATAGAATAACCATTATGTGTCTGCATGACGAGGGGACGTGTGACGTTATGTGGGTGTGTATATGCAGATCATCGCTGGTGAGCGTCGGTACTCCTAGAGGCCTCTTGATAGAGAATCACTTTCTAGTCCTTCTGTCGAAGTCCCGTCTTCTCCAGCTCAATGCTTGGCTCTGGCACCCTCCTGCAGTGGCTCGCATGCATCCATGTGGCTCTCTGGTTGACTTTCACTGCTGAATGAGTGACAAATAGAACCTGGAATGGCCCGACCACCGTGGCTTGTTCCACCTGGTCCTGCGGAAGTCCTCGATCACGATCTACTCTCCAGGCTTCAGATCATGCAGCGGACTTGTGGCTGGAGCTGGAAGTGCTGCCTTTACCTGCTTGTGTATAGAGTGCAGAGCAGAGGACAGGGTTGCACAGTAATTTAACATTGCATCATCACATGCTGCAGCGTCAGGAAGAGGAGCTGTCACAGGTCCAATTCCTGTGTGTGGAGGTATCCCAAACAGTATCCCAAAGGGACTAAACCCATCCTAAGCCTGTTTCAGAACAGCATTTGCTCAGTCTGTTTTTTAGTGTCCCATTTTCTCTGTCTACCGCCCCACCACTAGCTGGATGATATGCACAGTGCTGCTTTAATTCAATACCCAAATATTCACCCACCTACATAAGGGCATGGCTCACAAAAGGTGTGCCATTATCACTGGAGATTATCATTATCACTACCGCGTCTGAGTCCTGTTTGGACGTAGGGATGTGGTCTTCTCTACCTTCAAACCTCAACCCATGTTATGAGTTGCACAAACTGTAAACATGGTCCCTGCCATGTGTCAACTTTGAAGACAAGGACAGCCCTGGGGGCACCGCCAAACTCAGTCAACAACCATGCAGCCTGCTTTGCGCCACACAGCCTTTTCCTTGTCCGCGTAGCCCATGTTTGGAGGTCTGAAAGCTGTAAAGAAGGTGTGATTATTTTCTTTTGTGTTTTGGGACCACAGATGCAGCTGCTTGCTTTGCTGCACTATCCACTGAAGCTTTCCTAGGAAAACAGGGTCTAATTTGTTAGTGTGCGCATCACATTTGCATACTGCAATAGTTTTGGGGAGTAGGACTGCGTCCAGCAGCTCAGAGACTAGTTTGTGGTGGGCTATGTGTGTTCCTGAACTCGTCAGTAAGTTCCTGTATTTCCAAATTGTCCCCAACTCATGGACTACCTCAAAGGCATATCTACTGTCTGTATAGATATTTACTGACTGTCCCTCAACATGTTTTCATGCCTGTATGAGGGCATACAGTTCAGCTGCTTGTGTTGAAAGGTTTGAAGGGAGATTTTCTGACAGACCGACTCGTGTGCAGTTACTACTGCATAGCCCACTCGATTTTTACCTGTCTCTGGGTCACATGACGCTGACCCGTCCACAAAGAGGATCAGCTCTACGTTTTCCAATAGAACACCTTTCAGGTCGACTCTATGAGAGCAGAATTCGTTAGTCAGTACGACACAGTCATGTGGTTCTCCGTCTCCCTCTGTTGGAAGAAGAGTAGCAGGGTTAAGGACAGTACATTGTTTCATAGTGACATTCTGCATGTCTAGTAGTATAGTGTTATGGTTCAGCCACCATTGGGTGGACAGGTGTGAGGTTTTCTGTTCAAGTAGGAGTAACAACACCTCATGTGGAACCAAGAGGTTAAATTCTGTGTAACCTACCAGATCTCTGGATGCCATCACAGCTTTCTCAGCTGCTGCTACTGAACATACCCACGGGGGAAACTCTGCAGCAACTGGATCCAACTTACCTGAGAATGAGCTGTCCAACCTGTCACATATGCCATCTCTCTGAGCGGTGCTTCTAGAATGGTATAGTTTAGAATGAAAGTTCTGCGATACGAACACATACCTAGGATAGAGAGAACCTGTTTCTTCGTCTGAGGCTTGGGAATCTTCTGGATTGCAGATACTCTTTCAGCTGAGTGTTTCTTTCCCTTTGCAGAAATGTCATGCCTTAGAAATCTCACTTCTTGTTGTACATACTGTAATTTGGAGAGACTGGCTTTGTGTCCTTCTTTGGCAAGATGCCGCAACAATTTAATGGTGTCAGTTTCACACTGTGCCCTGGAGAAAGTGGTAGAGGTGCTAAGCTGTCCTTTAGCATTTGGTTGTATATCGTTAGTGACTCTCCATCCATCCATCCATCCATCTTCTATACTGCTTATCCTTCCTTCAGGGTCACGGGGAAACCTAGAACCTATCCCAGGGAGCGTGGGGCACAAGGCGGGGTACACCTTGGACAGGGTGCCAATCCATTACAGGGCACAATCTCATACACATTCACACACCCATTCATACACTACGAACACTTTGGACATGCCAATCAGCCTACCATGCATGTCTTTGGACTGGGGGAGGAAACCGGAGTACCCGGAGGAAACCCTGGCAGCACAGGGAGAACATGCAAACTCCGCACACACAGGGCCACGGTGGGAATGTTAGTGACTCTCAATTCCCTTAACACAAGCGAGTGAAAGTGTAAGGACATCCATCAAATATGAATGCAAATCGAAACTGTATGTCTTAATCAAATTATATACTTTTTAAAAATGCATTAGCTAAATCTACGACTGAAAACGATTCGCTATTTGCTGGAACCTGGCTTAATATAGTGTAAGAATTTGGCATGTCTGGAACTCTCTGTTTGACTGCTGCATTAACTGCTTGCAAATCTTGTACAAATCTCCATTCATCAGGTTGTGGAGGTTTTCTTGCTTTCTTTACCGGATATATTGGAGTGCGCACTGAAAAAATCAGGTGGGGAACAATGACCCCTGCCTTCAATAATGAATTGAAACCTGGTCCAATGCCCTCAATAGCTTCTGATTTAAGAGGGTACTGAGATTGTCTGGGCCTAAAGTCAGATTTGGGCGTGATCACGACTGGTGGTGCACTTTTAAATCAGGCCTACGTCATGTTTCCCTTGGGCCCACAGCCCGAGAGGCACCTTCTTCAATTGTGGGTGTGTCTCTAGGGGTGTGGGGCTTGTTCCAAGGTTCAGAAACATTCTCTTTTCATGACAAACATCCCGGTTAACCTTGCACATTTCCAGAAAGAATTTTTTTATAAATTCCCAGCTTCAGGCTGTACCACATGTTGGAGGTGGGTTTCTGTTCCCAATCTGTAACTTTCCCACTCTCATATAATCTGACCCACAGCCCCACGTCTTTCTACTGTTTGTTCTTTATTTTGGCTAATGAGACATGAGGCGCTGATTCTGGGACAAAAAATGCACGCAGCTGCATGTCACTCAATTTGACTGGACATGCACAAAATTTTTCCACCAACATAGGTACAGCTCTTCGCTTTCTGGGATATCCATAAACCATTCTTTCTCAAAATTAAAGTCTCTTCCTTCATGCACTTGCGCTGTGCAATGAAGGGCAGAGGACAGCATAAAATCTACATAGTTGTCCTTCATTTTATCATGTGCCAACGTCAACAAACGAGCACATGCTCTAGGCTTGTTATGCTTGGACCATTGATAAACACAGAGCTCTGTTTCTTTAACAAACAGAGTTACAATGATGAGTCATCATTTCTTCTTACTCCCTGAGGTGAGGACATAAAATTTAAGTGTAAAACACACATTAAGTCTCTGCCCAGTAGTTGTCTGGACATGAAGACAAAATTAGGTCTAATGCTGAATGTCCTGTTACACCCATGAAGTGCAGTGACCGTGAACTCGTTATCGGGGTTTCTTTTAATTCGCAGTGTTTTATTACTGAATACGTTGCTCCCGATTCTACCAGAAATGTGACACTTTGCCCAAACCTTAAGAATGTAAAAGTGTTTACCTGTGAGGGCGAGTCCACATACAGCAATTTGGTAGGACTTACAGTTTTCTCTTTCCTTCTTTTAAAAAAATAAAATAATAATAATTAAAAATAAATAAATACAAATCTCAGTAGAATTTACTTGTGGGTTAAATTTAATAAATATATCACGTACCGCTGATATAATGGAATGAGTCAATGGGGCCTGACACATGATAATAACCCACCGCAAAAATACTGCGCCTCTTGCGCTTCTTAATAAGTACTCTCTTTACTTATTCATTGCTCGAACCGGACTCTTTCCATTAGCAAATATTTTTACCGTTATTATCTCTCTCTCTGTATATATACCCGTCTGTATATATCTTAGTTTTGAATCTGTGATCTAAGAAACACCGATATCTCTGCCGTCGCAGAGGCAAAGTTCCTGAACTTCTTATAAGAAATCGCTCCATGTAATACTTCTCTCTCAATGTAATACACACATTTCTTATATCATTGACTCCCTTCCGTACAGACAGCAATACACAATGACTTCATAAAATTCTAATTCTAAATCTTTGACTCCCTTCCATAGAGACAGCAATACACTATGACTTCATAAAATTCTAATTCTAATTCTAAATTCTTGATGATTCCTACCAGTCAGCGGTAATGCTGCATCGGTATTTCGCTCAACATGGACTTCAGGATGAAACTTTTCCACGAGCGTCCTCCTGTTTGCTTGTTGTCCAGTAAAGCTGAAAGACTCACGCAGCCCAGCCAGGAGAAGCCAAATTGTCGTGGAATTAGACAACACTTGCAGACTCATCCTCTGAAGGTAAAAAGGTTTATTACAGAAAGATGGTTAATACAGGATAGAATAAAGCAGGATAGAATAATGAGAGCGCTCTGAAGCGCTTGTACTGGACCACTACTATATATATATATATATATATATATATATATATATATATATATATATATATATATATATGAAACGCAGAGCATGACACACTTCTGTGTACCGATAAGAAGCAGTTTGAGGCAGTTCAAACAGGCTTTGTTTCAGGGTCTTAGACAGACGAACCTTGAACAGAAGAACATGTTTGTGTCTCTGTAAGCAGATAAACATTCTGTACTGATCTCAGTGACATGACATGGCCTTCTTAGGCGTTATCCTCAGATGAGAATGAAATAGAACAAGAACAAAACTATTACAAAGTAAAAATGAATAATTTCCCTCACAGTCTCTACTGGTAATCTGTTGCCTTCTATTGGTAGCAATGGACCAGTGATGGTAATAGTTTTAATGTTTAGCTGGTGGTCTGTAATGGTATTTGTAGAGGAAACCATAAGGATTTCTGTCATGGGTTCTGTTGTTTTTTTTTCCAGCAGGGGTATTTATACTCAGACTTAAAAGAGCAATGGAGATGGCATATTAATGGATGCACCATGTAGCTTCTTGTGATGGTGGATGTTGCGTGTCATGTTGTGTGAAGAAAGCATGTGCATGTTCAGCATTCTTATAAACTGCACAGATAAAATTGGGATAGGAGCATTTCCCAGCCATCACTGAATCAGTTTATGTCCGCAATATAGGATGTCTGAAAGTCTCCTGTTTCCCCTACACTGACTCACAACATGTGCTCCCTGGTTTTCTCAATAATAAGCACTTTCAGGAACTGCTGGTGGACAGGGTGTACTCCAGGACCAGGGTTGGGTACTTGTACTGTTCAGTTGAAATGCAATAAATTGCATTTTCCCTAATTTGGCTGTCGCTTTTATCTAAAGTAACACACAATAGAGACTTGCACATGCACAACAGCTAAGAACAATCCACATTTATTAAGCTGCTTAACGCTTGGCACATTTAAGGAAATCAAATTATTGTGCGAAAGACATTCATAAATGCCATGCATATGAACGTATTCAGAACTTTTTTCCATGCAAGGATAAGGATTTTTTTTTTCCTTCAAACGTTTTAATCCCATACATGTGCTGTTGACATGACAGTTTAGTAGATCTGCATGGTAATTGCTTAAATCTGATAATGGTGACGGTCTGTGTACGAGCTCAACATTCCTCAAGATAAAAATGTTTTTTTTATAGAAAGATGCTCGCCAGCAGGGGGCGGCGTAGGACAATAAGCAGAACCTCCAAGCTGTTCAACATGGCCACAGGATGGCACACAGCCCAACGCGGGAAACTGGATCGCCACGTGAAACGCGCCAATCACGGCTCGTTGAAGCACGCGGGTTTTCGATGTGTAACGAATATCGCAGATATCGAAAATAAACTGACACGAATATATAACAATATTACTAATTTCATTAAACATATTGCCATAAAATGTGGTAGAAAACAACAGTCATGTGACAACTTTTTAATCGCAGCATCTAAAGTTGGAACCTTCATTAAATATTGTTTGCATAATAGAATAAAGACTCGTTATGGTATAAATGAGTCATTGCACAAAAACAAAAATGCTGTTTTGACGTTTTCTACATGGCTGTCATGCGACAATGTCGCCATGTTTGTGCTCGCGCTCTTTTCCTCCCTCCTCCTCGTCCCTCCCTCAGTCTGACTGTAGTGTGCTTCGCGGGCGCTTCTCTCCTCAGCCCCTCCCTCGTCTTTGAGGGGGAAATGGGCGTGGCCAGAGAGTATGCTTTAGAAAATTCTAGAGCAGAAAAAAAATGGAGGACTGTATACTCACCATTTTACATATGATACAATTCAGCTTTTCACTTTATATATTCTTGAGCTCCTATGTTTAGGACTATTTTGTTGTTTTCTTATGCATGTAAATTCACATACTCAACTGCACTTTAAAAAAACAAAAAAACAACACTTTTTTTTGCTTTTTGTTGTTCTTTTTAATCAGATACTGCCACGTTATTATTTTTTTTTGCGAAACTGTAATGTTAAGATTAACTCAAAACTGCGTAACCAAACAAAGTCCACGCTGTTCTTGTTTAACCAAATAATAGCCTATACTGGGTGTCTCTTTTTCCCCTCATCTGACAGCAACAAGCGGAACAATAAACAAGAATTACTTTTAGTTCTGGGGCCACATTTCAGATCAGGTCTTAATAAGCATGTGATAAAAATAAAATAAAATAAATATACCCCCCCCCCCCACAAACAAATGTAAAACCCCTAGAGGTCCTTGGTGGAACTGCAGTGTAAATAGGCTAGCAGACATTTTGGGCAGAGAGAACACACACATCAAGACTAACAGAACGTGGCATGGAAACAAAATGGCTGACTATATACAGTAGTAAGAGCTGTTATCAAATTTTCATTCGAGCTCTTTCATATGATTTTCTTTGCACTTTTATGTCTCTATTTCTCCGGAAGGTGCTTGGTCCCCCCAATGTTGCTAATTTCAATATAGCAAGATTGCTTTAAAGACAGTATGATACAAAAACTGATACATTTATCTTTGTTAATGTTTAGAGGCCTTTTAATGGAAGATTATGGAAAAGATTATTTTGATACGAGTCATTAATACGGATGAATCATGCACGGTATGAACATAGACATTAACCAATGAGGTAAAATCAGCTGGTCTTTTGAGATTAGTCATCTGTTTATTTATTTTTCCCCCACTCACATTAGCCAATAGAATTTCAAAATTACAAAATAAAATGTATCACGTGATAGAAAAATTACATGACAAACCTAATTACAGCCATGCACACAACCTAGACTTTTAATAAGCCCATTGTTCTGTGATAACTAATCTATTATAACTTGTAATATACTATATCTGTTGTATATTTGAGACATGTTAGAGAGCTGTTTGAACATTTTGCATTGCCATTGTGAAAGCACAGGCTCCGCCCACTTCCCTTCCCCCTCTCGCGCACATCTCTTGTTTCCCTTCCCCCTTTTCCCTCACCACAAACATATTTCTTTTCTCTTTTTTGTTTTTGTATGTGCAGTTTTTAACCTATTAGCTATCAGATCTAAATCCACTTCATTTTAGTTACACCCCACCCCCGAATACACGATGACGACCACATTTTTCGTAGATCCGATACTGGTCATTTATTCCCCAACAACCCCCCTCCCCCACCGCATGTCGTGGCATTGGGATTTGTGTGAGAGGAGGAGGGTGGATGTGGGGGGAAGGGCCGGGCACAGAGAAACGATCCCAGGAAAGTCGTTCTTGAATGCGTTTAGCTGGAATATACAAAGGCACATATAAGAATAAGTGTTAACTATCATTTCAAAAATAAAATGTAAACATATTTTATATAGAGCATCGTTAGCATACTAGTATCAGTAAACCTGAATGGCAATGCAATTTAATGTGGCTATTTACGAATAAAACTCGAGCATTTCTTTATATTACGTTATGTTAAAACGCGGCGTAAAATCATAGTTTAATATCTGCAAACATGAGATGATTTCAGTTTTACTTCCGCACACTATTACATCATTCACGTTTACATCAGTCTACATTTAAATTCACAACAATTCATACTATTTTGTGTTGATATTTCGCTTATTTAGCGTCAGAGGGTGTTTTTTTCTGCTAACTCTTTTACAGCAGGTAGGAGGTAGTCGTTTTCTCTTCGCTCTCGCGCGCGCAGTCCTTGCCCCCTCCTTTCGGCTTTGTAACGCCGTGCGCGCGAGAGAGGAACAACGCTCGAGAGTCTACACTGTTTCACCAAGACCGCGCACACACACATACAGATACGCGCGCGCGCACACACATACAATCCTACTGTCTACAGTCAGTCCACTTGTATGTTTGTCTGACTGTATGCAATTCCGTCACCCTTACGCGTTGACGAATCACGCTGTAAGCCAGGCACATTCAAATTAGGAACTGAATCAGTGCATGTAAACAATAACAAAAGCAAAGACCGGCGCTTTGCTCAAGACATTCTGGAGGTACCGGTGAAAGTACACGCGCATCGCCGGTCTAAAAACACTGGGTGAGTTTTTACACTTTACTAACTTGGTTTGCCGGTTTTTGAATCGCATTTATAGAACTACTGCATTTATCACTGTTTATCAATTTGCAGTATCTACTGCTAGTTTTAATTGAGTTTCAGCCTGTTACATGGCTTTTGACTATAACTGTTAACCCTGTTGCTGGTGTAGGAAGGTTCTGAGGTTTTGAGATTACAGTACTGGACAACATTGTTATACTTTTATATATTTATTTTTTCTAAAATGTTTATTTTACCTCCAACATGTATCTGTTTTTATGTTAGATGTAATTTTTTAGTGATCACATGTCAATGCACAATTCATATTTAACAGTTCCTAATTGGAACTAACCAGTCATTTTTAGTGACTACAAGTCATTGCATGCCAAAGCATGATTAATTATGATACCGAAATGCCATGAATTAAACATAACATGGTGTTTGTGCAAAAGCACATAATTACTGTGCCCTGATGAAATGAACACATCATGACCTAATTAAATTACCACATTATGACAAGTTCTACCATCCAGTTCAAGTGCTGCCCCCTTGAAACAAGTTGCCATCCTGTTGAGTCCTTTGGACCAGCAGCTAGCTAAGGCAGCTAGTGGCTGTTACGCTAATTGTGAATAAAATTTGCCTAGCAAAAAGTCAATTCTTCTGCACTTGTCCACGGGAAAGCAAATAAGAATGACAAAACAAGAGGAATAACATAAAGCTGTATTTGGAAAGGCAGGTCAAATCATTTTTTTGGCCTATCTGATTTGAGTGCGAAAAATTTTCTACTGTCTGAACAGGCAAAAAATATATCCTATTTAAATCTGACTTTTTCAAATCATATTCAAGCCACATTTAAATTTAGCTTCAAATCATCATGCTATTGTTTGGTGTGTGCATTTCGCGATGTGAGATATTTAAGGTAAACAACACAGTCGAAAACCAACAAGAGCCTAGTTCATGGGAGGACCATAAACTGTATGCATACGATACATTGGGGAGAATCTGTAGTGTCTGCAGTGAAGCAACAGCGATAATAGGACCCTGTTTAGTTTTCGTTGGTGCAGTCTGCGCTGAATACATAACAGGACATTGCTGATATGGAAAACATCTCTCATGATAGATCTGCACTATTTAAGTATTTTAATATTATTTGTACTTTCCTATTGTCAATATTTTCAAGGGCATAAAATTTTTTTTCCCATGTTTAAGTTCTCATGTTGCCCACATTCTCCGATGCACACATCGGGTAATCCAACATGTGCACAGATAAGAAAGGAAAAGGAAATTATTTCATTATGAGTCAGTATTAGTTGAAAATACTGCATCATATGTCACTATGTGACCTTTTGAGAAAATCTCGGCATGTAGGAACATATGCTCAAGGTGGTCCCTAAGTGTTTCACAACGGCTCTGGTGGTTATCTAGCATTAATAGATCATACATTACTAGTGATATTAACTCTAGATATGATAACTCGTTTACTGCAAGCCTAGCATTAAGTCCAGAGTATACTTCACTTTTTATGCGTATGCTAGGAACAGTGTACAGTACATGTGACGCAAATTTCGTCATCAAAGTATGCGTGTACTGTATGTACGCTACCAGATTTTTCTAACCGCGCATATTTTGTACACGCAGGTCGCACATGCGCATTTAATTCTTTTGCACCATTTAGTTGTTCCACAAGGTGGCAACAGTGACCCAGTGCCATTGATTCTCAAGGTAGTCGAAGAAAAAAATGGAATAAACGGAAGAGATGGAAACAAGTGCGAGTTAGAACAACAACGGATGGCTACGTCAGACCATCTTCTCTTTCTTTGTTTGAAATTTCTTCAACAATTGAAGCAGCATGTCTTTCTCCTCCATTGTTCGTGGTGTCGTGATTCTTCTTCGTTGTCCTCCTTCACACCAGTAGACCTGCTTTACTGTTCTGTACTGACTCTTGCAGGCCAGGAGGGGTAGTGCAAGGTGTCGTAATGTATATGCGTCGACCACCTGTGTACGCGTACATGTCAAATGGAATATACTTTGAAAGGCTATGCGTACGACTGTGCACATACGCTAGAGTAAACATAAAAAATCTGAGTATACTTTGGGCTTAAATGTTCATTTCTATTACCTTGAATCTATTATCCTTGGATGTATCTACTGTACTTGGTTGAATGGTAGTGCCCATCAGTGTATCTTAGTAGCAAGATAAAAATATTGCAGTATTTGCCTTCTATAAATAATTATGGGTTGTACCATATACTTTAAACAGTGGGTGTTTGACTTGGCTAATTTAGAATAAACTGTGATGGAACTGCCCAAGTAAAACAGTCACCTTTAAATAAAGCATTTACAGCCAGCTGGGTGCCAAGGCCATGTATTTCTGCAATTGTACTTAAGCTATGGTGAATCCACCTATTAGTTAAAATATTTCAAATCCGTAGAAGATAGACTGGCAGCTCTTTGAAGTGTTGAACATTTAGTCATATATTTTATGAAAGAAATTGTCATACGTAACCAAGCTTCTATAACTAATTGGAGAGGTAATTACATAGTGGACCTTGCAGAAGTAATTACCTAGTGGAATATTCCTAGTGAAGTATTCCTGTGTGCATTTCCATCACCTTGTGACCTTGACCTCATGTTTTATCCTATAAAAGGTCCTTGCTGATCATTTGCCCATTGTTGTCCAATCCAACTGACCCAAGTGGCCTGGCAGTCCTCCACTTATTAGTAAAACCACATTCACATTTGTAGCCTTCCATTCTACTCATGTTCCAGACCTGCTGGGGGGGTTTCCATGGGACTACTGGAGTCCATACATCAAAGTCCTTCCAAGGGTTCCTAACATGTCCTGATAGGGCAACCTCATAAAAACTTCTGATGCTGTACTTTATTGAGGAAGACAATTGCTCATGTTCACCGCCAAGCACATGGGGTGTGATGAACCAGCAATCAATCTTTAAAATGTTGGGAAGGTAGACATGATATGCATGTTGCCGCTTTACCATTGTCTGCAAGTGGTACTCCTTTTAGTGCTGCCCTGCAGGTATTGATCAAGCATGTTGAGTGGCATTTGATGGAAGAAGAACTCTCTTGCCTTATGTTCAGATATGCCTGAAAAATCAGGAATACCCAGTGGAATACCCTGTGTTTAGAGCATGCAACCCCTTTATGGTGCTCCCCAAAGCACACAAACCACTGGGCACCACCAGCTAACGGTCACCTCCACGTATTGCTTGAGAACCCTCACAGAACACATGGCTGCCGTGGGTGCATACTCATCTGCAACAGAAGATACATAGATTTATTAATATGTCAGGAAGTCTGGGTTCAGCTACATTGTGACCTGCATGAACTTTAGTGCCCAGATGCACACACTGTATGCTGATTGATAATACAAAATGATACATAAAAAGAAAAAAAATTTGCACACTATAGGGAAAAATTTGCTCGCATACAACTGGCCCTTAGTTGGAAAAAGCACATACAGTAAGAGCCTAAGTGACCACTTGTGAACATGCCAGTATGCTGGAATGGCTCCCAGACGCCAGACTCAGTTTCAAGAGGTGTGCTTTACTGTGCCACTGTAACCCTTACATGTCTAGTCAGCATGTCTGGTCTGATGGGTAGCAGGAGAACCCATGGCCTGTTTGGCCAGATTGGGCCTTCACTGATTACATAGTCTGTTGGATGTGCTGTAGATGTATACAGAAAAGCATATATCTGTAGATTTGGCCAGTGGTGCATTGACGCACCCTGGCCCAAAGTCCCTACCTCTGCCCTGCCTGTGAACCACATTGGATATTGAATCTGTTCGCAAACAAACTGACTGTGGATCTGCTGTTCCTGTTCTAAATTAGCCAGATCACCTGCTGCCAATCTTCAGGTACAGGCTTGCTGCAAGCTCTTAGATGCAGAAGGTGTGCATCTGCCCACTTTGAGAGCTCATTCACCCACCTCAGCAATGCTTGCTGGGAGGCAATTGTTGTTACTCCTCCCTTTTTCTCAGAGAGAAACCTTCAATGGCACCTCAAAATTTGCAGTGGTCCCACACCTTAGGGCATATGCACAGACTTTTGAAATTACTACCGACTATTGAGGTGTAGTATTCTCTTTCACTACTTGGGTTGTTGCTTCCAACATCCCGGCCATGTTTATAAGATCTGCAGATTCCTTGCAATTTACAGACTGCCTCCATAATCGAGACAACTCCAGCTCCTCTCAGGATGATTCACATGGCTTGCAAGTGGCACGGCACAGTCTCTTTTGTGATTGTCCCAAATCTTCCACATGCGAGATCAGGAGCTTTGTTTAGTTGTCACATATGAAGAGAGAGTACATGCAGACCCTGTCATTGCAGGGGCACTAAGGCAACTCACACACACTTTGTAAACACCCTGGATGCTACAGCAAACCCTAAGAGATGGACTGAATTGGTATGTCACTCGACTCATGTGATAACTGTGGAATTGACTCCGCTCCACAGCAACTGCAGTGTGATAAAATGGATTTTGGACAGCAGACAGTGTGGTCAGGACCCACTGATCTGATGTTATCAAACTAGAATGTTTAAACTGCAGGAGGAAAACCAGCCCAGATCAACCATGCATTTTCAGAAATGTCCCCTGGCATCTTCAGTGACTCTTGCTCTGGACGTTTGGTCACAACCTGCACGCAATCACCATTGTGGTCTACGTTGTTGCAGTGGCACAAACATGGCCTAGATTGTAGCCTGTGTAACTCTCTCTATCTGCTGTATTTGAAACATAACTTAGCAGGAAGAATGTGACTGCAGACAGGGGCAGCTAAAAGTAAGCTGACATTAAGTTTGTGTTTCAGACAAAAAGACATGATCATCTAGTTCCTCCTGGTCTGTGTGCCAAAGATCTCTCCAGGTACTGGCAGGTGGTACTCGTGTTTTTTTTGTTTGTTTTTTTAACCAGGCTCTGGCATTGGTATTTGAGTGAGCCAAACCTGACTACTTGTTAATATTAACAGACCCAGTGAATTACACTGCTATGGCTCTCATAGCTTGGAGTACTGCCTGAAGGATTTCTGTGCCCAGCGTGTATGCAGCGCAGGTCTTCATCAGCCTGTACCACTAGTGAGACCACTGGTCTATCTATGAGAAGCATTGAGCTCAGCCCTAGGCCTTCTGCATCTGCCACTGTACCCAGTATGCATGCTCTGTTATTAGATCACAGCTTCAATGTGTTCTTAAACATGAACAACTCTTTAATGAAATGGCTCCGTTATGGAATACTCCAGTTACTTGTTTGGGCAAAATGGATTTGGCGTCTGATCAGCTGTGTCAGGTGGCAGATTCTCAGCCTTAATTTCAACCTGCTTCTCATTCACTGCTGCTGCTGAGCCGCAACCAACCCCCAGAACGTGTACTAGCAGCGCTTTCAGCCCAGGTGGGCCTCAATGTTAGAGAATTGAACAAAGCCACTGGACTTTGTTGCTGTATGCCAGGCAGCTGTACAAAGTTCGTCCAAGTCTTCTCTTCATTAGGCTACTGCTTTACCCCCAACAGCTCCTGCATTTGGCCAGTGTCTGTTTCCAGCTCCACTGCATTTCACTCTTACATTTCCATGATGGCTGAGCAGCTAAGCTTTTTGCCCATTTCTGTTTCTGTTTGCTGCAACAATGCAGGAAAGCAGCTTATTTTTATTATTTCTAGAGGGCTATGCAGCAGTTCGTGCTGCGTGTTTCACTCCATGTTGTAATATGCAGCATCAAAGCAAGGTAATAGTCAGTAGTATTTCCATAGCATGAGAGGTGCATTATGCTGCAGTTAGGGCAAGACTATGAAGGTACTTGTCAAGCTGCTTGTCAAGGTCCCAAACAGTTTGGGCAATTATCATATCCATCATCCAACTCCGTTGGGTCTGGCATGCTGCCCTGAACCGAGGTTGGAAATGTTCACAAATTAAAAATGATCAAATCCTTGGAAAAACCAATGAGTGATATAGCATGGACCTTTTGTACTCTTCCCACATGGGTTATTGGTCATGAGGTGATACTTAACGGTTTGTACTTGGATGGTAAACAAGTACATGGGAATAGTCTGCTAGTTCAGAATGAATTATGTTTACATTTTTTGGTGATACCAAATATTTCATTAGCAACAGATTTCAACAGAATACATCAAAATGATTTTGGTCCCAACATTATTAAAATTTTAATAGGTTATTCATGAATGAGACACAAAGGCAAATTGTCATTAACAGAAAATGATTGAACTCCTGATTTTTTGCTAAAATACTGAGTGCATGAATACCAATATAATGCATGTTGATGCATGTAGAGTGGCCCTGTTTGATTACGCCATTGGATTTTTGCATGATTATGCCACTCATTTATTTAAAAAAAAAATGTTCAAACAGCACCAACTAATGAAATAAACCTTAGTACGGATTAGTTAGTGAAAAGGACAATGATAAGTAGTAGTGTTTACGTGCCACACTACCCCACAACTTCACAGTGCTTTCAGCACTCTGATCCTGTTATCCTGCCTTCTTTTAGGTTTTCTGCTTCTGTATTCCAGTAGCACATGGACTGGGCATTGTGCCTTGTTCTCTCACTGTTTTTGCTGTTTCTTGCTCTTTCAAAGTTACATACCACAACTCAGATTTCATTGTTCGACTCCTTGGTCACATCTCAGTAATGTTTTTAAAATGTACATTTTGCTGCATTCTGTAAGCATATCAGTTTTTTCTTAAAAATATGAAATTATATTTGTGTAGTGTAGGTCAATTAGGATTTTTAAAATATTATTGTTAATCTTAAAAAAAAAAAAAACTACAACAAAACAAACAATCAAACAAAAAAACCCCACCCCCTAGTTTGTGTAAAAATGGTATGGCCCATCCTCCAGTAATTTTCCACTCACTCCTCTGCATTCACTGTGTTCACTAAGGGGAGGGGCATAACTGTGCATGTCCTTGGTGCACAGCCTGACTGTGCTGCATTTTCCTGTGCATACCTTGATTTCTCTATTAGTTTGTGGATTTTTTTAAAAACTTGTTTATGGTGAATTAACGTAATTTTTTTATTGTTTCTTTCACAAACAAGGGGCACAAAAATAGATTTCTTAGCGAACATCAAATGACCTTATGACAACTGGTTTGGCTTTCTACTGCAATGCTACAGATGTGTATAGCTTCAAAACCAATGTTATTTAGACAGATTTTTAAACAGACCCCACTGAGTTTAAGCTAAAGACTGCTAATACAGTACCCACACATTCTTCACTCCTGCCCAGCATGCCGGGTGGCTATGAATCAACAACCCTTAATCATACTTTTGCTCACTCAGTCCAAATGTGGTTAGGATTAAATTGGAGCAAGGCCCATTTTTATGATCAAAGGTCAGCGCCACTGCTGATGCTATGTAAAGCAGTATATCGTTTAAGATTAATATAGATCAGTGTTCTGAATGTGCCTGGTAGTCAAAAATAATCAAAGTAGACTTGTTTTAATCTTATGTAACGCTTGCTTCACAAGTAACATGGTAATAAAATATATTACTGGTTAAATGGTCTTAGTCTCACCTGATGATAGCCCCTTGATGCTAGTTATTTATGTTTTTGACAAATTTCCTCTTTAGAAATAGATTACATTTGCACAATTTTCGATCTTTTACACATTTGACAAGACACCTGCAGCACAAAAGTCAGAATTTCTCGATATTGCATGCTTTTCCATAAAAATATGTATAATATTATATACACCACTAATGTCCATTTTTTTGAAATCATCACTATGTTAATTATTGATTATATTTCTCACTCAGTGAAACATGCCATTCAGTTTGCTTATAGATTAAGCGCGAACTAATGAAAAATACTGACAAAGGATTTAAAGGGTCATGAAACCCCACTCTTTCAGCTCAAGTCTACCTCACAATCTTTTTGAAAAACGCAACTTAAATGGGTGTGGATGGCTGGGAGAAGAAGGGAGGGGAGTGGGTGTGGCAGGGCAAGGCAAGGAAGGAAAAAGGGGGTGAGCAACGGTCATCTGTCAGTGGCCCATGCCGACTCTCACTAAATATCAGTGGTAAAGTGGGAGGAATTGCAAGATTTTTATAGCTGGCAAAGTTAAAGTCCAATGAAATACATTGACTACACACTGACTACACTGTTTTTTCCCTTTAAAAGTAACTGAATGCCCTGGTACACGTATTATATAGATTAAAACGTCATTTCATATAATTGTATACATATAAATGTACATACTATATTATTTTAAATGTTTATATATTATATAGACACACTATAGATGCATATATTTGAAAATAAGTTTGTAATGATGCCCAAAAAAACGGTTCTGTATGTAGATCTACGTACCTTCTGAACACGTAGGTTCACAATAAAGAAGGCTAGTGACATAGAAGTTCCCAGTGGTAGCAGTACGCAGGGCTCTGATGAGGTGGAGGACTTCTTTCCTCCTGAAACCCCAGGGTTAAATGGAGACACGATGGATAGCAGTGCAGGTCCTCTGCCCTATCTAATTGAACCATTAACCCCTGGCGTGACTGTGGAGGAAAACATGGACGTACCGGAGGCAGTGCGGATGGGAGAAATGTCGAAATGGTGACCAAAACCAGTCATCCACACAATCGGTTGCAATAGGCCCAAGCTTTTCACAAAGGAAAGGCACTTCCCTTCAACATGGATGCTCATTGGCTATTGAAGGCGAAGGACAGGACATGGAAGCTCCTATTGGTTCAAATGATGTGTCAATTGGAAAGTTAAGAGGTTAAAAGTCAAGAGATAAGGTATATTTACAAGCAAACTGAAGTTACAACGGAGAATATGTGAAAGATTAGGCACCATAATCTGCCAGTAATCATTTATATTTATATTATACACATATTGTATATATATAAAAATAAAATTATTTACCAATGTAATAATGTGTTTTGGACTAAATATTTTTACATGATTGGATCATTTGGACCTTGGCCAGTGTAACAAGACCGCATTTGTCTGGATGTTTTCGATCAGTGGACTACTATGAGACTTCATAGGCGAGTCGCTGCAGTTTTGTAGGTGTTTGTTTGTATGTTGGTGGTCTGACAGAGACCTTGATTGTAGCTGCTGTTGTGATTCTATCTTGAAACTGTTTGTATCATTTGAATCAAGAATCTTAGCTTTCCAAACGGCCAGCTGGCGGGCCATGGAGCTTTTTGCGGTTAATTAGCGCAAAAGGCAAGTGAAACTTATGGTTAAAAATTAGACACATATCTCCTTTGAAGGGATGGAAAAGTCCTCGGGACTTGGTACGGCATCACTGTCTAGATGCAAACAGCTTTCATGAGCAAGGCCGAAGTCCACCTTTCTCCAATTCTTGTAGGAAAATGCTTGCTACACACAAACAATTTCAATGCGTCAGTAATCGAGTCAATCACCTGCATGCAGCCAGAGTCTAGCCCTGGCAGCATCTCTAAAAATTAACCAGGTTTCAGCTACAGTTAAAATTAATGGATGCTAACATTGTCTTTTATGATGTGTGACACAAACACCTCTGTTAAAATCTCAGAAAACGAAGTTTAGTGTTTCATGACCCTTTAAAAAACGTCCTTCATCAGTCTTTTTATAGCCCAGGGTTTATGAGAGTCCTAAACATGATTTCTATATCTATTAAAAATCATTCAGAAAATGATCAGGCTACTGCAGATTTCTCCATGTGCATTTGCTGCACATTAGGCGTGTCAGCTAAGCTGGTGGTGATTTTTTGTTACTGCAGGAAAGTGTTACATGGGGGAGGGTGGTTTTAAAAGCATACTATTGGCTCCAACAGTTTCCATTGTACCCAGAATGTTTTTCTTTTATTACAGTTAAAAAAAGATTTGAAAAGTATCAAATTTAGTGTTTTTTCCAATATTGTTTTTTCTTTGGAAAGAAAACCTTAATATTGTTCAGGTTATTCAGCCAGGATGATTGTTACTCTCATTAAAATATACCCATAGTATAAAAAGGGATAAACTAGAAAATACATGTAAAGCATGTTTCTCAAAGTGTGTGTGTGTGTGGGGTGGGGGGTTAACTGGTTTAAACCGATATACCAACAGCGTTTCCTGATTGGCCAACAACTGTGAAAATATCTCAAACACATTTTTCTTCTCCCACAGCTTTCTAGCTATTTCATTCTTAAAACACTATTGTGCTATGGTCCTCTAATAACCCTGGATAACGTTCTAGGTAACTAGAGCAAAATGACCATATAGTGGGATCCTGCATCGCATCTTGAAATCTATTAGTAATATTAACAAATGAACCAAAATAATAGCTACAGATACTATTAACATGGGTTATATAAAATGAGAGAACTGTCTGCAAGCAGCTCCAGTCTCAGTGTGTTGCAAACTACAATAACAGGATTGATTTTATGAGCGCTTCATTTTTCCCCAGTTTTGTCTCTGCGATCCCAAACATCACTATGTGTACCGTGATGAATATTCATAGATTAATTTGTGTATATTTTAACATTATAGCCTATATCTCAGTATGGTATACATTTGGGTTAATGTATCAAATAGGACTTGGGGTGTTAAGAACATCATGGTTAGAATTTTATTACACAGTGCTGCTCTGACCACTTCAAAGAAGACATTTTAAAGGATCCTGACTTGTGAACATTAGTTGTTCTGCAAAAGATAAATATTTGGGATATAGGATACAGACATGTAAGGGTTTAAACAAATTAGAATCATAGATACAAACTGAAAAAGGAAAAGCTCAAATAAAGAGCTTTGTCCTGCTGTGTGCTGCAATGTATAAGGTAGAGCACGCAATACACACCTTTCGATTCTTTTTACATTTTGTGTGCTACAGCATTGGAGCAGGAATGGCTCAGTGAGACAGTTCCTCTCCCACCGAGCCAAGCTGGTGGCCATTTTGTGTTACTGCAGGAAAGTGTGGAGTAAAATGTCTGCCGGGGAAGAAGGGAACTTCTCTTAGCAACATAATTTATGTGTAGCCACCTATTGCATAAATACTACACCAGGTTCCACAGTGAAGTTGTGCTGCTGTTTACATCCCAGAATGAATTAACATTTAATATTGTAATATAGTCAATCCCCCCTCCCCCTTTTATTTATCTTTTTTAAATTTTTTAATTTTTATTTATTTATTTTTTTTTCTGTATGCCAATGTATGGATGTTCTCTGCCTTCTCCAGGACCAATACAGTGACTTGTGTAGTGAACCACATTATGTGAATATTTACTGTGAATTTACTGTGACAAATGCAACTGGTTATTTCCTATTTTGTTTAATAACCTTGGTGAGCCTTGTGCAAAGCTGACAGCATTTTTGCTAAAAAAATTAAATAAATAAAAATTCCACTGAGATCTATGCCAGGTGGGTCAGAAACATTATATACAGTAACGTTTGGGCACCCTATTTTTTAGCACATTTTTTTTTTTTTTTTTCATTCTTAGTAGAAGTCAGTACAAAAAAAAATTTGGATTCCCAAACATTAGTTTTCTAGCACAAAATTAAATGTTACAGAAAAATGTTAGTATGTGATTAAAGAAAGCAGCACATTGTGTAAGAGACACTTTTCAGACAAAAAAAAACACAATGAAGGCTGCTGGGTTTTGCTGCAAAAATAAGAAGCGAATGCGACAGTCAAAGTCCCCAGAAGAACCATGACTGGTTCTGTAAGATGCTCAATAAAACTTTCAGCTCATTTCATTATAAAACTGCACTAATTGTACCAGAGACTACCATTTTTATTTTTGTTTTTGTTTTTATTTTTTTGTCACACCAAATATTTACTTTGTTTCATTTACTACTGTTTACTGCTCTTTATGGTATATTTTTTAATGTAGGAACATTTAATTTCATTATTTTGAAGGCATCTTTGCTCTACAGCATTTCTTTAGATGTGCCTAAAACTGTTGCACGGTACTATATAAACAGTGGGTTATAAACAGCGTTTCTGGTGGTGCTTGTGATTTTGGAAAACAGGGGAGGGGGTACCTTGTCAAAGCATGACAGCAGCATTCCTGACTAACCCTGCTTTCAGACTAGCAAATAACAAGTCACCGATGTCAATCAGTTCATCTGTTGTGGGCATGGCATGTCCATGTAAGAAATAAGAAACAGTGGTAATCAAAACATATATTGTCTGCTGTGTACTTTATACACAACACTGTTAGTTGTGTTTAGGATGTCCGAGTATTTAAAAATATTATACCTTTGTTATGTTTTACTTCTATGTTTGTGCTAAAGCAGAACGAAAATTAGAGAAGATTGGAGAATTGAGGGGACATTGTACAACCTATTAAATAGGATTGGTCTGAGGAATTTGGTCAATAGTTTAACTTTAGTACTATCTAAACATAATAAGATTTCCATACACAGATCAGCCATAACATTAAAACCAGTGACAGGTGAAGTGAATAACTTTGATTGTCTCATTACAGTGCCACCTGTCAAGGGGTGGGATATATTAGGCAGCAAGTAAACAGTCAGTTCTCGAAGTCGATATGTTGAAAACAGGAAAATGAGCATGCATAAGGATCTGAGCGACTTTGAAAAGGGCAAAATTGTGATGGCTGGGTGACTGGGTCAGAGCATCTCCAAATCGGCAGGTCTTGTGGGGTGTTCTCGGTATGCAGTGGTTAGTACCTGCCAAAAGTTGTCCAAGGAAGGACAACTGGTGAACCAGCAACAGGGTCATGGGCACCCAAGGCTCAGTGATGCGTAGGAGAGCGAAGTCTAGCCTGTCTGGTCCGATCCCACAGAAGAGTTACTGTAGCATAAATTAATGCTGGTTATGATAGAAAGGAGTGCCCATGGTGACCCCTGTACACTGCTGAAAGCACCTGCAATGGGCACTTGAGCATCAGAACTAGAGCATGGAGCAATGGAAGAAAGTGGTTGGATGAATCCCATATTTTCTTTTACATCATGTGGACTGGGTGGCTTAGTGGTTAACACGTTTGCCGCACACCCCCAGAGCTGGGGGCTCGATTCCCGCCACAGCCCTGTGTGTGCGGAGCTTGCATGTTGCATGTTCCTTCTGTGTACTCCAGTTCCCCCCCCCAGTCCAACGACATGCATGGTAGACTGATTGGCATGTCCAAATTGTCCATAGTGTATGAATAGGTGTGTGAATGTGTATGTGAGTGTGCCCTGCGATGGATTGGCACCCTGTCCAGGGTATACCCTGCCTTGTGCCCGATGCTCCCTGGGACCCAGGAACCTAGGCTCCAGGTTACTCGCGACCCAGTAGGATAAGTGGTATAGAAAATGGATCATGTGGATGGCTGGTTGTGCGTCATCTGTGTCATTTACCTGGGGAAGAGATGGCACCAGGATGCACTATGGGAAGAAGGTAAGCTGGCAGAGGAAGTGTGATGCGCTGGGCATTGTTCTGCTGGGAAACCTTGGGTCCTGGCATTCATGTGGATGTTACTTTGACACATACCACATTGTTGCAGACCAAGTACATCCAAGTACCTTCATGGTAATGCTATTCCCTAAGGCAGTGGCCTCTTTCAACAGGATAATGCACCCTGCCACACTGCAAAAATAGTTCAGGAATGGTTGGTTTCCAAATGGAACTTGGTTTCCAAATTCCCTAGCTCTCAATCCAATTGAGCATCTGTGGGATGTGCTGGACAAACAAGTCCAATCCGTGGATGCCCTACCTCACAACTTAAGGGACTTAAAGGATCTAATGTGAATGTCTTGGTGCCAGATACCACATCACACCTTCAGAGGTCTTGTGGAGTCCATGCCTCGACAGGTTAGAGCTGTTTTGGTGGCACAAGGGGGACCTACACAATATTACGCAGATGGTTTTGGTGTATGTCTGTTAAGTAATGTTGCCAGAGGACAACTTTAGTAATTACAATTCATTCACACAGGTTAAGTGATCTCTGTATGAATAACAGAGATAGGAGTGTCTTCAGGATGTACAGTATCTCACAAAAGTGAGTACACCCCTCACATTTTTGTAAATATTTGATTATATCTTTTCATGTGACAACACTGAAGAAATGACACTTTGCTACAATGTAAAGTAGTGAATGTATAGCTTATATAACAGTGTAAATTTGTTGTTCCCTTAAAATAACTCAACACAGCCATTACTGTCTAAACCGCTGGCAACAAAAGTGAGTACACCCCTAAGTGAAAATGTCCAAATTGGGCCCAAAGTGTCAGTATTTTGTGTGGCCACCATTGTTTTCCAGCACTGCTTTAACCCTCTTAGGCATGGAGTTCACCAGAGCTTCACAGGTTGCCACTTGAATCCTCTTTCACTCTTCCATGATGACATCACGGAGCTGGTGGATGTTAGAGACCTTGTGCTCCTCCACCTTCCATTTGAGGATGCACCCTCAATAGGGTTTAGGTCTGGAGACATGCTTAGCCAGTCCATCACCTTCACCCTCAGCTTCTTTAGCAAGGCAGTGGTCGTCTTGGAGGTGTGTTTGGGGTTGTTTTCATGCTGGAATACTGCCCTGCGGCCCAGTCTCCGAAGGGAGGGGATCATGCTCTGCTTCAGTATGTCACTGTACATGTTGGCATTCATGGTTCCCTCAATGAACTGTAGCTCCCCAGTGCCGGCAGCACTCATGCAGCCCCAGACCATGACACTCCCACCACCATGCTTGACTGTAGGCAAGACACACTTGTCTTTGTACTCCTCACCTGGTTGCCGCCACACACGCTTGACACCATCTGAACCAAATAAGTTTATCTTGGTCTCATCAGACCACAGGACATGGTTCCAGTAATCCATGTCCTTAGTCTGCTTGTCTTCAGCAGACTGTTTGTGGGCTTTCTTGTGCATCATCTTTAGAAGAGGCTTCCTTCTGGGACGACAGCCATGCAGACCAATTTGATGCAGCGTGCAGCGTATGGTCTGAGCACTGACAGGCTGACCCCCCACCCCTTCAACCTCTGCAGCAATGCTTGCTGCATTCATACGTCTATTTCCCAAAGACAACCTCTGGATATGACACTGAGCACGTGCACTCAATTTCTTTGGTCGACCATGGCGAGGCCTGTTCTGAGTGGAACCAGTCCTGTTAAACCGCTGTATGGTCTTGGCACCCGTGCTGCAGCTCAGTCTCAGGGTCTTGGCAGACTTCTTATAGCCTAGACCATCTTTATGTAGAGCAACAATTCTTTTTTTCAGATCCTCAGAGTGTTCTTTGCCATGAGGTGCCATGTTGAACTTCCAGTGACCAGTATGAGGTGAGTGTGAGAGCGATGACACCAAATTTGACACACCTGAGACCTTGTAATACTAACAAGTCACATGACACCGGGGAGGGAAAATGGCTAATTGGGCCCAATTCGGACATTTTCACTTAGGGGTGTACTCCCTTTTGTTGCCAGCAATTTAGACATTAATGGCTGTGTGTTGAGTTATTTTGAGGGGACAGCAAATTTACACTGTTATACAAGCTGTACACGCACGACTTTACATTGTAGCAAAGTGTCATTTCTTCAGTGTTGTCACTTGAAAAGATATAATCAAATATTTACAAAAATGTGAGGGGTGTACTCACTTTTGTGAGATACTGTATGCTTGGTTGTTGTTGCTGGTCTGACAAGTAACTTTAAATGTTGTCTATATTTTATCGTTATGCAATTTAAACTCCGCAAATACTAGGTTTTGTTACTGTTTCAGGAAACCTTTATGACAGAAAAGAGCATTTCCTGGCGTTTCTTTGCACTGAATTAAAAGCACAAAATCACTTTTCCCAAAGGATAGAATGGAATCTTTACCAACATGCCAATTTGGACAGGACATAATATCTGAGGTTATTTCTACTGGTTGCTTTATAGAAGGTGAAATATGGCAGAATCTTTCCAGAGGTGTGCACGCAGTATATAAAAATTACTGACATCACCGATTCAGACCGGACTAGAATCCCAGTGATACTCAGGGATTAGTTACATTACCCCACTTCCTCATATAAAACTAGTCCAATCCGAATAGGGCTTTTGTCATTTAGCAGGCTCATAACTATTTTAAAGAATTGAGAAAGCCTCTGAAAGTCTTTGAGTCATTGTTGTAGGCTTGAAATGATTCTTTTGCTTTGTTGCTTGGTAGTGTGAACGCAGGTAAGGTCTTAGGTTTTTACATTTTTACCCCATAATCTTAGTTAGTTCACATCTCTTTCATTGTGTATTCAGTTTTATGGAATAGACCTTTTCAAAATGTGTGTGCAATATTATTCAACTATCTTTGTTAGAGGAAAGGGTGTTCTTGTCTTCTATGTATGCTTATAACAAATTTTGCACAGAAGTATCTCTAGGTTACTAGGGACAAAGTGTTAGCAGTTTAGCTCCACAATCCTCAGCTATGGTTGTCACCTTTTCTAGATGAAAATGGTATAGTCCAGCACAGATGCCCATCCCCCACTCCACTTCATTTTCCCCTCACTGTACTGTCAGGATCATGCTAAGCTAGAAAGACTGCTGTTCAAACTGAACTGAATATACACGTTTCATATACATGTTTCTCTTCACTGCTGTTCCTAAGAAACTGTACCGTTAATATTTAACATGGATAAAACCCTGCTGTTTATTAGAGGAATGTAAACGGAGTGCTTGCCAGAATGTTGTGACAATAGGTTTACAGTGTTTAGTCATCAAACACTAAAACAAACCTAATAGGAGCTGTGAAAATAGGAAACTACAAATCATAAGATTTTGAGTAATATATATTAAGCCCATAGTCTTGGCTTTGTTAAATCCTGCAAGCAGTGTTAAAATGGTGTACTCCATGCTAGGGTGTACTTTTCTACTTGTTTTGCTTTTTTGTGTCTGTCCAGATGGTGGTTCACTCATTCCTACGTGCAAGCCACATCCATTTCCATATATTTTGAACTAGTTCGGGTAATTTGTTGTTTTATAGTTTATATATGTCTTAAAGCATGAAGAATATATGGTGCACTCTGGAGATACCATAGTGTTGCGCAAAAAGGATAAAGAAATAGCCAGGAGGATGAACGACAGCCACAGTGAACTTTGCAAGTTGTAAAGTACAGGGGTTAGGGGGCCAAGAGCTGTCTCATTGTGCAGAAATAGAACAAGGTGAGATTTTATGGGCATATGTTTGGTACCTCTCTGGTATATTACACATGGTACATTCCTAACATCATTACCCCTCCCCCTTATATTTTCCCTATATTTTCTTTTAAAAAAATAGCTGGCCACCCTTTTTTATTTTTTAATTTTTTAATCAAAGCAGTGTCTATTGAGGACTTCCATCTAGGGCTGTGATAGTGGCCATGACAACCACACCACCACGGTGGTAGATTGCCACAGCGGTGGTGGAGGGCCACCTGCGGTAGTGTCACTTCACACGCCACGTTAATGTTTCTGCTGGAGTGGGCACTTTGACAAGTACAAATGTTTTGAATATAAGTGTAATAATAATAATAATAATAATAATAATAATAATAGTTGCAATATTAATTTGTATTTATAGCCTACCATATGGCAGGAGATTCTATCTTAATACAAAATTACATAATCATAATCAAGTGCCTTATATGGTGTTGTCTGTTAGTTTGGCTTGGGTTTGTTTCAGCACGGCAAAATCCAGTCAGGTGAATGCTGCAATTTCACTTCAGGTTCTGCCGCTGCGATGGATCTTGTTGGGAAACCAAATGTTACATCGGTGATCTGGGAACATTTTGGATTTGTGCCTAACAAGAGAAGTGAACCAATAAATTTGAATGAAGCCATATGTCGGCTTTATGGGGGAAAAAAAAAAAAGTGTTAAATGGGCAAACACTAGCCTACAAACCTCAGGAGCCATCTCCAGGCATGTCACCAGCCGCATTTTTTAATTTTATTTAATATTTAGATTTTTAACATATTATTAAGGTTACCGTCCTATTGGTATTTCTTTCAAAGTTTTCTAGTCTTGTGGTTTGTCAGAGAAACATGCGACCTTGTTTCACTCCATCTTTTTATTATCCACTTCTTTGAACCTCCCCCTTGCGGGTCAATCACAATACTGTATCCCAGAGTGCCCTCAGGCTTTTTTCAGGAGACTGTATTTTAAAGATAATTTTGTAAAATCCAAATAAGCTTTACAGATCTTTATTGGAAAGGGTTTAAATATGTTTAAACATGTTTTTCATGCTTGTTCAATGAACCATAAACAATTATTGCACATGCACCTGTGGTACAGTCCTTAAAGCCAGTTCACACTGTATGAGTTTGGCCACGATTTGGTGAGACAAATTATGAAAATACTGAAAGATTCCTATAATCCTAGGCCAAAATCTGTAGTCTTTGATCGCTAGTTTGACATGTTCCCTGACAGCCAATTAATGGCCATTGCAATCAAATTTTTCCTGCGATTAAATTCTGACAGTGTCAGAAGATTTGAGGCAAAGTCCTGCAGTGTGGCTTCTCCTACTCCGTACGAGTCTTCTTGCGTGCGTCTGTTTTTCTCGTCTTGACTGTCGTACAGTCTGACGTTAATGACAACTGAGATCCTACAGTGTGACACGGCTTACAGCAGGAATCATGTTTGTACAGTCTGACAATCAATAGTCACAAAGGACTACTAAATATCACTAGCAGTTTACAGGCAGTAGGTAATTAAGGCCACAGTTGTACTTACGACACTAAAGAGACCTTCCTACTGACTCTGAAAAACAGAGAAAGATGCCTAGGGTGCCTGCTCACCTGCGTGAACATGCCATAGGCCTGCTGGAGGGAGGCATGAGGACTGCAGATGTGGCCAGAGCAATAAACTGCAATGTCTGTAATGTAATATGCCTAAGTCAGTGTTACTGGGAGACAGGAAGGACAGCTGATCGTCCTTGCGGTGGAAAGTTACATGTAACCATGTGTCCCCCCCAGACGTGTTTGAGAACTTGCAAACGCCTTGGGGAAAGAGTGGGGTAACATCTCACAGCAAGAACTGACAAATTTGGTGCAGTCCATGAGGATGAGATGCACTGTAGTACTTAAAACAGCTGAAGGCCACCCGATACTGACTGTTACTTTTTATATTTATTCAATTCAATTTTATTTGTATAGTGCTTTTTACAATGGACATCATCTCAAAGCAGCTTTACAGAAACATATAAACACGGGATACAGATTTTAAATGTGTGAATTTATCCCAATATAATATAATATAATATAATATAATATAATATAATATTAACCCCTCCCTATCAGTTTCAGATTTTCTGTAGCTTGCCATCTTGATAATGAGCTATTAAGTTGTCTGTTCTATTAAGTTGGCTGCAACTTCACATATTTTCAGTCCTTTAAATTATGCATGAAATATGCATGAGCTTCAAAATTTAATCAATTTTTTTTTGTGCGAGATCAGTAATCTACTCTGAACCTGGAGCCAGCATGCTAAGTTAATTAGCTATTGTATAAGCTTTGGCTAGTGATTAAAAAAAAATCCTGGTTGTTATGGGATGTTTTGTTACATTGATCTCAGCTTTGCAAATTTGTACAAGGATTAGTCGTTATAGCTTTTCTCATAACTTCTTGCAAAATTCAACACAAACTGTAAGATTGGGCTGATTTAAGGAACAGTGAAAAAAGAGAATGACTGCTGAACAATGTAAACCTCACCAATGATTTAGGAGTTTTTTCCTACCATGCGGAACGATGTAAAGATAGAGCAAGTGCTGGTCATTCAGATTTTCCCCTTACCTCACGTTCCAGTGCTGCTGCAGGCATGATTTTGTGGAACAGTTCCTCTTTCATTGTGCCAATCCGGTGGCCATTTTAAGTTACTGCAGGAAAGTGTGGAGCATAATGTCTGCTGGGGGAGGGGAACTTCTCTTAATTTTTGAGCAAAATAAATGGAAAAATAGCTATGTGATTCAGGGAGTTCATGTGTTAATATCAAGCAATCTAGTTTTCAGTTTTCTCACAGTCAAGAGCGTGATGATTAATTCATAGTTTGTGTTAGTTCTGACAAATTTTTAAAGAGCAAAAAAACCTGATAATAAATGACTAATTAAGGAGAGCACCTGGATCCTGTTTGCACCATGTGATTTAAAAGCTGTAGATTAAAGGGCTTTAAAAATCATGTAAATTTCTTTACTTGTTTCTTGTTTAATCTAAATGTGTAGAGGAAGAAAAGAACTCCCAGGAGACAGGTTCTATCCTTAGCAACATGCAGAAACGATGGTTCATTTTTTCGTCTGTGTTTAACAAGTAGCATATGGCACTAATATTTGTTTTCCCCCCCCCACAGGTGTCAATCATCACACACTGATCGTCTTTTCTTGCTCAGCACTAAAAATTGGCAAAGCAGATCAACTTGTGGTAAGTCTTATTTTTATGGATAGACTTCTCCTGTTTCTTATGCTTTGCACTGCCCACATGCACCTAAAACAAACTACTTAATTCAAACAGTATATCACACTTATTATTTTGGAACACACAGTTGGTGTCTCACACTTGTTTATTCAATCACTACTCGCATATCAGTACCATTTATAAGGTGCTCGATGTAACACCAGAATGCAGAACCTGTAGTCTAATGAAATTCAAATAATAATGTCCATTTCACTAAAACATTTCAGTAGTGTATGAGGGTGCCATTAGAGAAAGGTGTTATTAGCTTGCTCACGATCATTTGTTGTTTTTGCCCAAGGCACATTAGGTAGACATATGCAGTTACTGTTTGCTTTTTATCTAGGATTAAATAAAGCAGTGAATGGTTGGGAAGGTGCATGACAAATTTACAAACTGGTACACTGGAGCTTAAGATACATAAGTCTTGTGTGTACTTAACCCCCCCCCCCCCAAACCTAATATTTGCAAATACACTGAATGACACAATAATGAACAAACGTTGAAACGTGGGTCATTTTAGGGCCCTGATTTAGCCTTGTTTTAGGGTGTCGTACCATTAGGCATCTCTAATAAAAAACAAAAAACAAAACAGAAACTCAAATATAGTATAGCAATTTTGAAAGATGAAAATTATAACTATGATGAAGTTCTGACAGATCTAGATCCAACAATTGTTCTTTATTTTCATGAAGGACAGAAGTCTTTATTTTTTACTGGTGGTAAACCAAGAACTGGGGTGATGTTTGCAGTCTGATGGTGTTCGTGGTTGCATGTTTGCCTCACACATACAGGGTTGGGGAGTTCGAATCCCGTCTCTGCTCTGTGTGCACAGAGCTTGCATGCTCTCCCCATGCTTCAGGGCTTCCTTCAGGTACTCCAGTTTTCTCCTCCAGTCCAAAGACTGATTGTTGTAGGTTGATTGGCATTTCCAAATTGTCCATAGTGTGTGAATGTGTGCGAATGTGCCCTGCGATGAGTTGGCACCCCATCCAGGGTGTCCCCTGCTTTCTGCCCCGAGTCACCTGGGGTAGGCTCCAGGCTCCCCTGCAAACCTGTGTAAGATAATTGGTATGGAAAATGGATGGATAGCTGGAATCCTGATATAGAAATTACATCAATGTCCAATTAAAAGCACAGCTCTAAAGTTGGAAACATTCCCAGCATGAACATGAACCATTAAGTGGTAGACCATTCAGACATTACTGATCTTTTTGTTTCATTTTGTTTCATCTACATGATATGAGGTCTTGCACCCAAATAAAGCAAGCCAGAATTCAAAATGCATACTTCACATAGAAGTTTCAGCTATATGATTATGTATCGGTTATCTTAAATGTTCATGTATAATTTAACAGGATAATTCATTGATCATCTGAATTTAAGTACCCACCCACTTCCTCCACCCCCATTGGATGCATGCTGTAGTACCAGCCTCTTTCTCACTCCCTCCTTCCCTGTAGGCTTATGATCACTAGTGAAGCTTGCGTGTGTTCCCTTCAAATAGGTGGTGGCCTACTTTTAAAAACAGCTGTATAAGGTCAATGCCCCGCTCGTCCCTCTTTCAAAACATGCCCTATACCCCCATGACACTCTGTAATGAATCATTCTAATGCTGAACAAGCTTCAGAATGCTAAATATAATAAGTTATATGAGCAAGACTGAAATCGGTCACGGTGGTTGTTTTGCAAGTCGGTTAAGGGTTGATTTGTATTTTGCAAGAATTTACAAGGGGTGCTGTAGCAAATTTTGGCTAGCATCCTGCAAGTGTTGGACATTCTTTCTTGTTGTTAGCATGTGCAAGGACATGGGCCAGATTGTCAAGACCCAGTCACTATTATAATTAAGAGAATACTGACAGCATTTTAAAAGAAAATTAGGCAAACCCATCTTGCTGGTTACTAAATCTTAACAGTGGAATCTTTCCTTTGGTTTTGGTAAATGTGGTAACTGAAGAGTTAAGATTCAATGTTTGTTGGATTCTGAGTGGCACACCAGTAAAGCTTTACCCCAATCATCACAAGACTGTGAGTTTGACATTTACAGCATTTAGCAGACACCCTTATACAGAGCGGCTTACGTTTATCTCATTTATACAACTGAACAGTTGCTGGTTAAGGGCCTTGCTCGAGGGCCCAGTAGTGGCAGCTTAGTGGTACTGGGAGTTGAATCACAACCTTCCAATCAGTAGTCCACTGTCTTAACCAGTGAGTTTGAATCCCGACAATGGCACAGCTGTCTGGCTTCACGTGTCTAGGAGGAAGTAGTGGTCTTGTGTCTTGGTTGGCAGTTGTCATGTGATGGAGTGAAAACTAGTGAGTGGGAGCTGGGAATAGACCACTGGGAGAGAATAGGTGTAAAAAGAAAGATTCAGTGCTTATAACCTTAAGATTGTGTGCTAAAATCCCAGATTTGCCTGTGAACCAGTGTGGAACTTTTTTTCAGTAGCCTCAAGTTGGGGCATGTGAAAAATTAAGTAGTTTCTTGGCATGAGTTTCTTAAAAACACAGTGACTGATCAACCAGAAGTATATGGTGTAGAGGAATGGAAAGTACGCTAAAGGTGGATCAGCAGAATTGTCAACCAGTCAGCGTCAGATGTGCGAGACCTGATTGTGTCCTCCATCTGTGGTGAATTCACTGGAATTCAAGAAACACCAGACTGAAGCACTGAACCCAGGGCACTTGTGTTTGATTACACGGGAATAGCAGGGACATTTTCATTCTTGTTCACTCCTTTTCCATCCCTTACATGTGATGCACAAGAAGACAGTATATTGGGATCAGGTGGTGAAAAACCTCTCAAACTGATGTGTTCTTACTCGAACAAAGAGATCCCAACCACCTTCATTGTTCCAAAAGGTGATTGTGGATATACAATGAAAACAGAATAATCCAGCATGGATTTTAACAGCAAAAGTGAGATTTGATAAAATAAAATACAGCAATGAAGTACTCGATTTAAGGGAGTGATTACGTTTCTAGAAAAACGGGCATCGGATAAACTGCAGTTGTAAAAATTGGCGCATTGGGAATGCCTGCAATTTCTTGTCTGCTTGCCCTCATTCAGGTTCACTGAGCAAGTGCCAAGGCTCTTGCTAAGCTGGTGGCCATTTTGTGTTACTGCACTATCAAGCTGCTGGTATGAAATGGACGAACATAGGAGGGGCTTTTAAAGGAACCTCGTCCTAAACGTCGTGCCACATTGTTTTCTTCTGCATTCTGCAGAAACTAATTCTGCTGCTTTTGTAAAGTTCATAGAAGTGCTGTGCTTCACATGTTGAAGTGTGTTGCCTTTTTTTTTTGTTCTCTTTAGCAACAAGACCTTTAACTGGCAGTCAGTGATAGACAGTTTGTGTTTATTATTAGAATTAATTCACTGGATCTAGCCAATATGTTTGGTTCAAGTTATCTAATAATTACACACCATCTAATTACAGACTATCTGCAGATAGTCTCCTATGCAGACTATCTAAGTATTTACACTCATTTAGTCTCAATTTAAAGGGGTTTTTAATCTAGTGAAAAGATTCTTTGAAGAAATACCTTTCCTTAATTCTTCAGTATAGTGTTTTCATTAGTTCAGTGATTTTGGAATAGGAGGATATCGAGGAAAGGGCATTTGTTGGGGGAGGGTTTTGTTTTTAGCAGAACAAGTCTCAGCTGGTTCAGACTGGTTTCTGCTGCACACCTCTGATTGGCCAGCACTGTTAATGTGTTTTTCTATTTGCTAAAGTAATCTTGTACTAATGCTTATCTAAGTATGTTTTACTCTTTTACAAGGCTTGATATTTTAAGCTTACTGCATGAGTAAAGTCTAGTGCTGTATGATAGTGCTATAGTACCTGACTGTGCACTGTGTCATACTAGACTTGTGGACGTTTGTGCACTCAGCATGGGGTGCGCATTTATTTTTCATATATTTGCAGTCTTGCTTTGTTACTTGCGCTATAGATTGCCTGCCGAATTTTGAGAATGTCTCACTCTCGATATTTAGAATACACCGTTCTGTGTGTGTGTGTGTGTCAGGGAAGGAGCGTGGTAACCAGGATGTGTAAAATTAATAACATGCTAACAGTCTTTCCATATATGAGACCTGTGGTAATATACTGGTGAATTGGTTTTTCCTCATAGTGAAGAATTGGCTATGTTGAATACATGTGATAATATTACATTTTAATTATAGGTAAGAAAAGGGCATTCAAAGACACCCCCCAGTACTGGTAACATTTGGTATAGCCCTGTACCCTGTATAGCTTTCTCACTTCAACCGACTTTTTCCGTCTCTCCAAACACACCCTTGGCTAATTTAGTGCCAGTGAAATCCATTCTTACAGTTTTAATGCTAACCATTGAATAATATTCATTGTTATTTTTGCATTAAAAAATAATAAGGACTATAACCACAATTAACTCTGTTCTGGACAGAATATAAAAATGCATCAATAATTGGATCAGGCTTTGTTCTGTTACACTGAACAACAATATAAGCATGCACACACCTAAAGTTTTGTTGGGAACCCCTGCTCTAGAACTCGGGTGACTCAGCAGATTAGACAGTTTCTCAGAATTTTATAACAGATTAAACAATAACTTGCCCAGGATCTTTAATAACATCTTTCCCTTGATGGAGTAGTCTGATTTTATTGAAATCGAATAGCTATATTGTATGTTAATATGCAGATCGGCTCATTACATTTCAACACCATTCTAGTGTTCTTTTATTTTTATTTGACTTATGGATAAGATGATCGCTGCATCATAAATTGTGCGGTTTTGAAATCTGACTAACACTTTAAAAGTGCCAGCATTAACGGAGCATGTCTGATGCCTGTTGGGAGGGGATTGGCTTTTAAATGTGGCTTGGAGAGACATTTACACTTGTTAAACATGTGGCTAAAATGCATCTCCGTCCTCTGGATTTAAATCTGTAGCATATGTGTCTTGGGTGCATTTACATGTTAATTTTTATATGTATAGTCCCTATCCCTGATACTCAAGACTCATGAAAGTGTAAACCTGCCATAAGAGGTGGTATAAAGTTGATTCCCCTTGAGATCAAGATTCATTAAACATAGACAGACGCCAAGTTATGATCAATAGTCCCAAATGAGGAAACTTGTTTTACTATATTGCTAAATTTGTTTAAATGTTTGTAAATGGCTACTTCCTCCTGTTATTTTGAGGGGCAGAGGTGTTCTTGGCAATGGAGGCTGACTAGAGACATTTGTCTCTGTGCAATACTTGGCACCTGAAGGTGCAGAATTGAGCTTATTGTGGAAAGTGTAATAAAGGATATAAATATAACCCATGAACCGAGCCATGCTTATGTGATCCTGATTTAGCCATGTTTTGAATTGGACCAAGTTATGAAATGAATTACCATTGTCGAATCACAAGACTGATCATAGTTTCTCTTTGAACTCATGTACTTGAATATAACAGTGTGAACACATGCCGGTTTAACACAATTCAGAGGAAAGACAAACTTAATTTTCTCAGCTATTAGATCTACAACATGCCAACTCTAAAGGACATGTGGTACTCTCACTCAAGTTCTCATTATTCCTTCTTTCCTTCTACTTTTTAAAAATCTGTTAACCAAAACCTCTGTCTTCTTTAAGCATAATTCGGTAAACACTGAATAGTCGAGTTCGGTTACCTGACATGATGATAATTTTTCTTCTTCACTGAGTATGTGAAAGTGGTAAGTAGTGTTCTGATTTGCTACACACTTTATGGTAAGAAAACTCACAGACTTATTATTAGAAGACTAGATTTTGTAATTTAAGCATATACAGGCTTCAGGTTATTAAACACATGGCTTTGTCTTGCTCCCTCTTGTGTTGAGTCAGAGTTGCACATCCTGTCACCCCTCTACTTTTTGAAAATGGTTTGGTCTGGGACTAGCAGTAATTTTCCATCCTGTTTGCTCAGTGCTGCAGTGGGGGATGGGGATGGTGTTTCTTTTTCATGGATTTTGGTCTTTTTTTTTTCTAATTTAAGTTAGAAGTTTTTCCTTTCAGATGTTAACATTTCGCACCGCACATTTAAATGACATTTTGAAGTTTTGTTTTTTTTTTTATTTAAAAAAAATGTCCTGAGGTATGAAAGATTTGCCATGTGAAGACAAATCTTGCATACAGAACTGTCCAGATTATTAGTCTATTGTTGTTTGTGGTATTTGTGATTGTGACTAGTGTTCCTACACTGTGCTCTGGTGTTGCTGGGAAGATCGCAAAGAATATGCTCCACCCCTCTGTGCACGTGGTACAGTCCCAGCTCAACTTCTCTCCCTCACTCTGTCTCGCCTATATATAGGGTGAGCAAGAGTAAGGCCAGTTGCACTCGCATTCTTGTTCATGGCCTACGTCTGAAGCTCACGCAGGTTTACATTTAACATTTTTTTTTTACATATTTCTTGTCATGCCGGATCTTTTTCGTTCGCTTTTATGCCACTACTATAATTTAGTGAAAATATATTTTTCAGCATTGTTCAGTATATTTTCGACATTTTTCTGTTCTGTGTGTCATGTCGCGTAGAAGTTAGCATGAAAGCAGTGTCGCAAACTTGGTATGGTTTGGATTGTCGCCTTGGTTTCTTAACAAAAATGTTTTCTTGGATCTATTTTCAGTGTTTCATGTTTTCTTAATGTGCGGAAGAGCTTGTTCTCTTGTTTTCTGTATTATGTATGGATCTTAATACTACTGTTTGTGAAAATGGTGTGCGCTGTGGGTACGTTGATGTTGGCTTGGGACAGTGGGTTGTTGGTAAGGATGAATATTCTTTGGAAAAGTTCTACTTTTTTAAAAAAAAAAATCGGATTGGCCATAATTTGATGAATTAGCCTGTTTGGTTTACAGCTATTTGTTCCCGTCGCAAAGGGTTCATTTTGAATGTATTACGCTTCTGAAGTGTCAACTTAAATTGTTTCCGGCCTTTGGATTAGGGCAGTGCGGTTGTTGGCAACACCAGGCACTGGTGGTGTTGCACATCACCAGGCACTGGTGTTGTTGCACAACACCCTGACGCACATGGTAGAGTCCTAGCTGTGCACCCCTCCCCCTCCTCTTTCTCTGACTCTGTATTGCTCTTTTGCTCCCTCGCTCCTGTCTACATGGTGTGTGCTCTTTGGACCGAGAGGCTATGCTTCCTAGCTTGCTCACATTCTTTCTCTCGTCAACTAATGTGCGCAAAGCTACTAACTCTTTTGACAGTCCTTGAACAATTTTGCACTTGGCATATACTTGCATTACTATTACTTTGTCGCTTTTTTTTCTTCTCTTCACACAAAATCTATAATTTATGAATTGATGTGTAAATGATCTTGCACTTTTGTGAGAGCTTTCCACAGTGATTGTTTTAAATTGTCATTTGCTTATGTTTTTTTTTTTTTTTTTTGGTGCCCCCCCCCCCCCCCCCCTATGAAATAGCAATAAGCAATAACAAGAAAAAGCAATAACAAAACATGGATTTAGATGCACTTCTAGAAAAAGATGTGCCAGAAGTGAGGCACTAAATAAGATTTATTGAAACTCATATCTTGTCTTATCTTCTAGATTGTTCGGGAGTGCATTTTTACCCTGTACTTTCTTATAAACAACTTTTGTTTAATGAGCATAATCTTGTGTAGAAATCAGGTTTGTCAGTAACCTAGTCTGTAATATTGACTAATTAGACAGGGAAAAACTACAGGTAACTGTCTCACCTGGCTAAACTGGTAGCTAGGTAGTTTTTAGAGGTTCATACCACATTTTGGTTAAAAATGGAATAGTCTGCTACACATTTGGGTGTGTCCACTGCAGATCGAGGTAGCACAGACCCACCCTGGCCCACCCATGGGTACACCAATATGTGGAAATCTGGAGATGTATTTTCTCTTCAGTGTCTTTGAGAAGCTATCTCTGGTGTGCTTGTCACCACAGAAATCTGGTGATGAGGATCACATTGGGGCTTTCATCTGGAGTCATTTTTGACTTTGCTCCTTCACCATCTGTCTTGATTTTGATTGACTTGTTTGGCTGGGAAACATGAAGATGAGGATCAAAGAAGAGTGTACAGTATTGGAACACTTCTGGTTTTCTCTGGGGAGAACTTGCACCCCTTTTTGCTTGTGGAAGAAATACTTTAGTCTCAACAGGAAAACCTGAGAATTCCTAAGAAGTATTGAGTTCTCAGTAGATGTTACCACATCACATTAAGCTGGAATCAGTGTAAGCTGAAATCAGTGTAACCAGTAAAACCTTTTAGTGAGAACGCCATTACCAAAATGGAGAATATGCACACCAGTGGCGGCTACGTGTCTGAACCATGGGTTTGCAACCTTCAAAGAACTTCCAAGCGCAGATGTGATCATGGTACACGCCTGCAGCTAAAACAAAATCCGCTGATGTCAGTAAGCTTGAACCTGGCTGCAGCTCAGAGATCTCTAAAGTTTACTCACATGAGCTCTGAAGTTGATTGAAGCAGGTCTTGCATGAGCTCCAACAACCATTGTAACTATGTATCAACTATGATCATAGTTGTTGATTACACTTAATGATTAGCTTACTTGGGGATTTCCTCAAAAAAGCCACCAAATGTTTGCCAGCAGTAGCATGATACATGCTAGCAAAGGCACAGTTGGTTTTTAAGACATTAAATATTCTTCCATTCTTGGATTTGTGATGAGATTAATCCATGTTTATGCACATCTGTGTAACATGCTTTATTCTGGCTCGTAGATCTGATTTCATAGATCACAAATGTGTGGTTTGTGCAGAAGGCCCCATTGTAGGGGTGGTTCGATTTATTGTTTCACGGAAGGAGAAAAGGAAACTCATATTGAAGATAATTTAGACTTTGTCTCATGCTGTAGTTTGCGGCATATGGAATTTTAATAATTTCATTGAGAGTCCTGGGATTAAGACAAACCTTGCTTCTTTAAGTTTAAATTTCTCATCTCCCTTTTTGCTCACACCTTTTGGTATCTGGTAAAAATTTCGGGAAGGAAAGGATCTCGGATTTCTTGTTCTCTACCACTTTACCACTGTCATGATATTTTCATATCATGGAATTCTTTGTTTCTCTTCTTTGTGATCTTACTGCAGTGTCTTAACTGACCAACTGCGTGGGATCAGGACCATGTAAAGAGGGATTCTGATTATTTCAAGTTAGGTTGCAATATCTGCATTGTCAGTCAGCATAACGCTGTCAATGAATCCAGTCAGAAAATACCAAATCAAGGTTTCAAGCCAGTATTGACCGAGTCTATGCTCCATCTCAAATCGATGGATCCCCAAGTTTCAGCTGTACAAGTTGAATTACTGCAACAGAAAACATCTCTTTGAATTTTACTGTAACATGTTGAAAAGCAATATTAATTACTTTAACTAGTCAAAGCTATAGTTTAAAACTTGTGTCCCTATACAAGCAATGTAAACAAGCAATGTGATTTATTGTTTGTGTAATATTGCAATGCTTAAATGAGGCAAGTAAATATTGAGCAATTTCCTTTTTTTTTCTTTTTCTTTTTTTTCTTCTTTAACTGCTCACTAACTGCTAAATTTCTAATGATTTACCCATTAGATGGTTATAAATCTAGGAGGAATAAGTCTATGGAGGTGCAGAAATTCATTGACTGAAGATTTCTCCTAATTAACCAGACATGTTTTGTCATGCATCAATGATAGTTTCCTGTAGTTTTGCCTGAAGATTAGATGCATGGTCTTGTATTACAGAAGGTTTGTTATTGTTTGCTGTATTGACAATTAAAATTACCATGACCAATTATTATAATTTTTTTTCTCATAACCAGTATGTTTTTGCAGCACTAAAGTTAGTTTTATACCTTGTTTGTTTTCCTTTGAATGCATTTTTATGTACATGTTTATTTAGTTGGCAGATGATTCAAAGCCTCTTTCAAGTGAGGCAGAATCAAGTTCAAGCAGAGAGCATAGGGTCATGCTCAAGGATCCAACTTTTTGGCAGTCCCACAATTTAGAATAACAAACTTTAGGCCACAAACATAGCATGACAGTCATGTTGTTAAGGTGGTTTACTTTTATGAACCAAGCCACAATTTGAGGATAAAATTCAGAGTGTATTTTTACAATATATGGAAGATGGTGGTTTCTGGTTCTTCAGTGCCTTAATCAGAAGACTGGTGAATTGGATTACATTAATGAAATCCAGTATTTGGTGACTAGTACCTGCATTCCTGAAGGTAACGTTTTACAGACTGCATCGGAACGTACATGATAGTCTTAAGAAAGCTGTTTGGACATGACCATGGTTATGCTCTTCAAGATTTCATATTGGATGCCTTTTCTATAGAGCATCTGCTAATGAGAAGCACATACCATATAGGCCTAGAGGTTTTCTTGCACTTACTGGAATTACGAACTTCCCTCATCACATCCTCTAAGCCAAACACTTACCCATTTTGGAATTTTCCTTGTTCATCATTAATGTATGTCAATACCACATGCATAATTGAAATGCTAGTTTAAGGATTTTGCAATCATAACTAACACTTGACAGAACTTCACATTTTATGCTCGGGGGAGGGGGTGGGGTACAGGAAAATCACAAATATTCCATGTGTCCTGGAAACCTCAGTGGGGAAATCTGAGTGTTACAGATTGCAGATATAGATGCAGCCAAATGGAATCACTGGCTATGTGGACAAATCTGGAGTGAGCAAAGAACACGCACACGAAAGCCCTACATCTAAACCACAGGCTTACTTGTGTTGACAATCCTGCAGGCTCTGACGAATTTAGGCTAAAGTTAGGCGATCTGCTTCAGAAAAGCACTTGGGGGGGAAAAAATAGCAGGAGGTGTATCTCGTACTCGCAGTTCATGGTATACCACACTTGTTATTGAAATAACATATAAATCTAGGCACAAAATGACAAGTGTTCAAAGTACCAAAGTCATTTTCTTAGAGGTTTTCAAATGGTGGGCTTGTATAGGACAATTTTTGTTATGCTCCCTCTAATGTCGAGACGGAGCTGTGCAGCTCCACAGCCGTGTCCTTGGAAAAAGTGGTACGATCCGTTCGTAGCTGTAATTTTCCACTCTCTTTGTGCAGAAGTGGAGGAGGGGATTTATTCAGCCTTTCACCATGTGGAGATTGACTACAGCCAGAGACTTTTTTTTTAATGTATATAAAATATTTTACAATTATACATATTGTGTGAAGCTTGTACTAGACCAGAGGAAGCATGTTTCCACTTCTCTGGTGCCAGCAGATCCTGTGCTTTGTGTATAACTACTGAGAGAATAAAAATCTTGATTTCTATCATGAAACCAACATGGTTATGAGTATGTTTTGGCTGGTCACTCAACCTCTGAATTTTAGCATGCCTGTCAGTATGGTTTTTTTTTCTTTTTCTTTCATCGGTCAGGCTTCACCCATGACACCACAGGAAGAGCTTGTTGCAGTGATTTGCTCTGCTTCTTTTGTAATGTCAGTAGATCTGGAGTTGTACACAAATTTGTCCATAGTCCTTTTTGCCCAGATTGTTTGCAAGTACCTTTTAAGATGGTGATCGCATGTTTACCAAGCAGTGCTTTACTGCGCTACTAACTAGCGGTGCCGAGTTTATGGTAAAGGTTTTTTTTTTTTTGTTTTGTTTTTTAAATTATTATTTATTTAATTACTTAATTGTAGACTGCATGCTTATATATTAAGACCATCATTGGAGGAACTATATTATAGGCAATATTTCTGTCATGCTCCCTCTTGTGTGGAGACAGAGCTGCGCAGCAAAACACCCCTCTGTGAAAATGGTACGATCTGCACCTAGCTGTAATTTTCCACTCTCTTTGTGCAGAAATGGGGGAGGGGATTGATTTGCAGCTCTTACCATGTGGTTATTTTTATTTTATTTTTTTAAAACTATTTTGCTTAATGATTTTTTACAGTTATACACCAAGACATTCTTTTCTTTTGCCCTCTTGAATGTATATCTTGACTTAATTTTTATATATATATATACACACACACACATATTATAGGACTTGGTCTAGTTTGTGTGTTGGTATGTTTTACCTGGTTCAGTGTTGTAGTTTACACTGTGTTGATATTCCTACAACAAGGTGTTAATAGTGACACCTAAACACAATGTGCTACACCGAGGAGCATGTGGTGTTGGTTGCTTATGTAGTCCTCCTGCCCCTCTGGTTCTGTGTGCGCGTGTGTTTATGAGCTCTTCCTGGCTGACACGTTAGCTCACTCATGTGTATTGCTTGCGTTGTAGCTGATTGGGGCAAGCTACTGAGTGAGAATTAACAGGCGTATCTTTTGAATTTTGTGCTGCTTTTCTTGACTAATTTTTTTTTTTTTTTTTTTTTTACATGGTCAGTGCCTGCTTCACATAATAATCCTATGGAGCATACTATGTTTTCAAAAATGCCCTGAGCTTCTTTTGGGAAGCTCTCAGCTGCATTTTGGAACAGCGGTTTTTAACATGGCCTAGCTTTAAATACCAAGCTATGTTTAATATCTAATGTTAGTTAGTTGAGGTATCTTTATGTAACATCAATTAACTAGCTTTGCTGGCTAACGTAAGATTAACATCTGTATAAGTTGGCTAGCAATTTCTTTAGTTGTAAAATAGGCTGCATTGGTTATTTTTTTCCTCTATCTGCTTTTGCTAATGTTAATGTCCACAAGAATTAATTCCTAACAAAAAAGGTTTGTACTTCATTTATTCTTTGTTGGGGCAATCCATACAGGATTTCGCAGAGTTTTTTTGTGTGATTATTGTGGCCAAAAATGCTTGATTTTGCTGTAGTTTTTTCAAAATTTGCGATGCAATTTGTGGGGTTTTTTTTTTTACGGAAAACTACTTCATTTGGCAAAATGTGCAAAACAATTTAATGCAATTGCAAGTCTTTTGCAGTTTTTTTTTTTTTTTTTTTTTTTTTTTTTTTTTTTTTTTTTTTTTTTTGGTAAATGAGACCTTTTTAGCTGTACTCATGTTCGACTCGCGTGAATCCAAGAGGTCTTTGGCTAAATGCATGTTATGATAACGTCACATGACGTGTCTTGGCCCAAATCTGTGAAAAGTTGCAAGGTCCTGCAAATGTTGTGTTTCCTTGATTTTTGCGGTTATGATGTCTGGTCACAAAATCCTGGAGGGACTCTTTGGGGGCTTGGTGACTTTGTGGTTAGCATGTTTGCCTCGCACCTCCGGGGTTGGGGGTTTGATTACTGCCTCCTCCCTGTGTGCATGGAGTTTGTGTGTTCTCCCCTTCCGGGTACTCTGGTTTCCTCCCCCAGCCCAAAGATGTGTTTTAGGCTGATTGTCTGTAGTGTGTGAATGGGGGTGTGTGCGAACTCTCACTGCTGTTTTTACATTCATTCTGATATGTCGCCAGAGTGCCTTATTACGTTCATTCTGCTTAAGACACTCCGCCGAAACACCTGGACACTGTGCCTAAGCCTTTCTATAGTAGGCAAAACCCTGATTTCCATTGTTCAGAGGAAAACCTTGATGTTGCAAGGATTTGTTTTGCTTTTTTACGTGGGATCACAAAGTCTGGGGTTATTCACATGCGTATGTCCTACATACATGTACGCAAATCTGTTTTCATCCTGATTTGTTGAGGGTGTCCTCAACATGGTGCTCTCTTATTAATGAGTCCTAATATGCTGTACCATCAGTGTTGCCAACTTCTGTTTGCGCGAAGTCACCAAATGGCACCATGGATTAACTTGCATAGTCACAGAATTGTCACTCATTTGTCAATAAAAACCTGTTGAATGAAAAAGGCAGACATTTTGAAGATTAGAATTGAATATTATCAGAATAGGAGATGGTTGGGGTTTTTATTTTTTTTTTAAATAAAAAATTAAATAATTTGCTGTCTCAACTTCTGTGATAGTGATGTGAGCTGGAAAGCTCAGGTTTGGTGATTAACTAATCATTACAGACAATACGTTTATAATCTGGACCAGAACTTGTCATGCTCCCTCTTGTGTTGATAAAGATTTGTGCAGCAGAACACCCCTCTGCTTTGTGAAAGTGGTACAATCTGTGCCTGGCTGTAATTTTCCACTCTCCACAGCAGTGGGGGAGGGGATGGAGTTTCTGCTTTTCACCACCTTGTCATGGATTACTGTTTACAATGTCTGTTTAGAGACATTTATGTCGTCTTCAAAGTTTGTGTGAAGGTTCATGGAGGTTTGGAGCAAAGACCTAATTTTGGCATATTTTATCTAGTACAACGTTTGCCCTGTAAATTCGTTGTCACTACATGGTGTGGTGGTGGTGGTCACACCTGAGTACATCTGCTCCACCCACTGACGACGTGTTGGTTTACTTCTCATCCCCCGCTGCTTCTCTCACTTGTGTCTGTATATGTTGGGAGTTCTTCAGTTATGAGCCTTTTGCTCACTACACTGTGCACAGATGATGAGTGATTTAACAAATGTTTCTCAGATTTTCTTCTTGCTTTTCCTGGTTCTTTTTTCTGTTTGAGATTTTTAGTACGAACTCATCGGATCTCCTTGTTTGGCCACGGTTTCTCCCGGGGGGAAAAATGAGTCTTGATGTGCTGTGCCATAATTCCCCACACATGGGACAAACAAGCAGCTACATTGTAACAAAGCAATGTTCTTTGGGTTTTGAGTTAATCACTTAACTACAAATTAGGGCTATTCCTGTCAAGCTCCCTCTTGTGTTGAGGCAGAGCAGAACACCCCTCTCCTTTGTGATAAAGTGGTATGATCTGTGCCTAGCTGTAATTTTCCACTTGCTTTGTGGAGCTGTGGGGGAGGGGGTCTATTTCAACCTTTCACCACATGGTCTTTGACTATTTTTCATGTCGTACATGATGATTTACACACACCTTTACATTGAGACTTGTTTGCCTTTATACCTTTTTAAAGTATGGTCCTGTTTCTATAGAACGTTTTGACTTGATTTCTTGTAGGGAATTGTCCCTGCTGTGACACCCGTTGTATTTGTGCTGTAACTGTTGGTGTTCGTACAACGCTGTGTTCAGGTTTCAGCATTATCACCACACTGTGCTCCACCCAGTAACATGGCGTTTGCTTGTTTAGACACACTCCCTGGTTCATGCTTGTGTGTATGTGTGTTTCGACTTCCTCCGGTCTGAGAGATCCTATCCCACTTGCCTTGTGTATTACTTCTTTCTGATTGTTGCCTTTTTAACCAATTCTGGTTTTGTTGGAGGCAACTGTCATACACTTAAAAAAAAAACAAAAAAAAAAAACAAATGTTATAACTTTGGTTTATACAGGTCACTCTGCTAGGACAAAAACACCATTTCTGTGAGATCCCAAAATCTGAAACTTGTTCTCCATGCCTTGTTACCCAAAATACCCTACTGTGAAACATGACTGTGTTCGCAATTTCCCTAGTGAGTCTTGATGTGCTGTACCATTTTTAAAAACTCAGACCACACACAGGGTATTTACGTTGTTTCTCATTATTTGAGGGGGAGATTTTTCTGATTAATCTCTTATTAGAAACTGAGCCTTTTAGTTTAGGTTTGTCATGCTCCCTCTTGTGTTGAGGCAGAGCTAAACAGTTGAACACCCCTCTTTGTGAAAGTGGTACAATCCATGTGTAGCTGTAATTTTCCACTCTTGCGTAGCAGTGGGGGAGGGGTCCCTTTCGCCATGTTGGTTCTGAATAACATTTGTGTTTATAGGCTATATGAAATACCAGGACATGAGCAGTATTTATCTAGAGCAGTCATACATGGTGTGTTGTAACCATGATACTTGTACAAGTGGTGTTAATGGTGACACCCGAACCTTCTGCTACACCCAGTAACATATAGTGTTGGTTGCTTGTTTAGTTCCCCTCCCCCAGTGGTTCTGTGTGTGTGTGTGTGTGTGTGTGTGTGTGTGTGTGTTGAGCTATTCAGATTTGATAGATGTTAGCTTGCTACCTTGTGCATTCAGTATTCATACAGCTGATCTTTATGATTTTTATGGAGATATTTTTGGACACCTCATGACTCTCACATGAGCTTGTAAACATCAAACATGGTTACACCTGAGATGTTACTTTCTCTGAAAGATCACAATATTATGGATATAAAAAAGAAAAATTATTCTTTGTGCCTTTTGTCCCAGAATGTTTAACAACCCCCAAAACCCCTTGTGCTCACTAGTGAGTTTTGATGTGCTGTCTCACGTCACTATGCACACGCATGGACTATGTCTGCATGTTGGCATAGCTACATAGTAGCTAAAATTGTGCTTTTTGGTGGTGGTGTTGTAATTAACCTTGTTACCTTGTGTGTTGAGGCAGAACACCCTCTCCTTTGTGAAAGTGGTACGATCCATGCCCAGCTGTAATTTTCCACTCTGTTTGTGCAGTAGTGGGGGTAGGGATCAATTTCAACCTTTTACTAATGAGATCTTTGACTATTTTTCTTGTAGTATATGAAATTTTTACAGATCATTTACACCCAGATTTATTTGCCTTGTACACTTTCAGTGTTTGGTCTACAAATTGTTCAGGTCTTTGGGTGCAGTTTATTCGGTTTGAGAATGTTCATACTTTTCTTTACTATTCTACAGTCTGTTTTTGTTATTTTTAAATAGCGATTTCCGTTTTTTGTTCGTTTAAAAACAGCAGGCTTATAGCCTGTAAACAATTACAGGAAGCCCTTTTTAAATAGCTCTGCTCTCTTGTTACGAATTTGAGTAGTCTCTTATCACCCCTCTTAATTGGCAGAATGGTATAGTCTGAGTGTAGCCGGAACATTCTGCAGTTGCTGTGTGCGTGGAGTGTACCAGTGGGGGAGGGGATATACCTCTGTAAGCTTCCTAATTGTTGATTTTTATGCTACAGCTTTCGTTTAAGATATTTTCAACTAGTAAATTTGGCTTTTGAATTTTTGTATCTCTGGCTGTTGGTGACATTGACAACACCTTGATTTTACCTGAAGGGAAAACTACAAATTTGAGAGTCCAAGCTACCAGAGCTACTAACAAACACCCCACCCTACACCACTTTATATTTCCTTAAACAAATATCCTACTCTTAGTCAGAGATACTAGTGATTAGCTATGAAGCATTGAAAGATTAGTCATGGTCCACTTTTCTAGCTCATGACTTATAAGTTTGCAAGTTTTATCGCATGTGATTGCTAGCATAAGTATTTGTATCTCCAGTGACTGAGTTAATCACATGAACTATTATGCCAGTGCTGAATTTGGTAAAGACTACATGCCTTTTGTCTAGATGCACACAGGTCCTACAGTCTGCTACAGCTTAGTTTATGCATGATGAAGGGGAGCGATTTCTGTGCATCGATTTGCTCCTCAGTGGTTTTTGGGTTTCTTGCTAGGGACTACATATGCTTGTAAACCTCTGTGTTGGTCTCTTTCCCCCTTCAAATGAGCTCATTTGGAATGGATATACAGGCTAGGTGAAGTCATCCATTTTGACAGCTATCAGATTATGCTGAGAAATACTGATTTAACATTTCTTCGTGGAAAAGGAAGCTGGAAAAACTCAATTGAACTAAACAGAATTTTCCTTTTCGTTCTGTTTTTCTTTAATTATTTGTTGTAATTAGCCATCAGGGCTAGCAGGCCATTCTCCCTTTTGAGGGAATTGTGTATTGAGTATCAATATTGGTATAACTAGCAGGCAGTGACACTATGAACAATATTCCCCTAAAAGGGAAAAAAATGGCTTAAACAGGGGGGAAAAAAAGGTGCGGAGGGCCAAGCCCTGGTGGCCATCTTGAGTTTCTATGAGGAGCACTACACTCGGTTCCTGCAATGCTGTGGGGGAGGGGAGGGCAAACGTTAAGCACCATGAACAACATTTGAAATGGGGACCATACTACCAGCTAGTAGCCTGTTTTTTGTTTCCCCCCCAGACAAATAATGGAACTCTGATCCAGGAAATACGTGGCGGAAGGAAGAATCTAGTACACGCATTTTTAATTCCTGTTTTATCACACGCCATGTTTTCCTGTTAGGTGTGTTCTGTTTGTCAGAATTGGGAGAATTTGGGAATATGTGGCTCTGCCTTCTATTTATTTATTTTATAAATGTGATTTAAAGTTCAGTGATGCAGTTGTGGAAAATGTTTATTTGATATTCAAAATTTGTGCGCATTGGATTACCAAGCGCACCTTGCGTGTGGTAACTGATCTTCCTCGGATTACAACGTTCAGTGTCGTTTTAGATGTCTCTATTCAAATGTACATTTTTGCTAACATACTAATAGCCAATACGTAGATTATCACAATTAAGGCTGTGCATCCCAGAAATCACGTCATATTTTTTTTTCTTATTTAAAAAAAAAAAAGCTTGCCTGACTCGATCATTCTGCTCGGACGCGGTGTATATGTAGAAATACATTTTCAGACCTGTTGTCATGGTCACTAGTTATTCCATGTTGTAGGTGGAGTATGAACAGTTTGACAGGAAGCGAGAGGCGCTGTGCACGTGGCTCAGAAGGAGACGTTGCTATATTTAGCGAGCAGACAGTGTGCAATAGCAGAACTGCAGCAGTGCAGCAGCAATGCAACGGCTAGTTCAAGCATGCAGAAGATGAAAATGAAGATCCGTTTATGCTAATGATGGGCTCGTAGGGTTCTAGTGATTTTTTTTTTTAGATGCTTATTCGTGTTGAGGATAAATGAGAGAAAGCAGCACTAACAGGATTTCACACGGGCAATACAGAAATGAGGCTGGTCTTTTTAATTAAAAAAAAAAAAAAAAAGAGAAATTCGGTCATGTCTAGACATACAAGGCCATTTAAACATGCATATCGAATCCCTATTCGTGGAAAAAAAAAAAGATGAAAAAAGGGATCAGACTGGAACGGAGATGCAAATCTCATTTGACAAAGGGGCTTTTGGATATCAGTTCTGCTTACTTTGTAATACAAATCTGAATGTTAATTGCCCATTGTGTCACACAATTTCTATGTAGTGTCATCATGACTACACTGTTTTGACTGGAGTTAAAATGTCAGCAGTACCGAGTCTAAGCTTAAACTGAGCGAAGATATTCTGTACTTTGCTTGATAGGGGTAAAATATTTGTTTTAATGTACGTTAGCAGTAGGGTTACAATGTACAAAACAGTTGCTGCAGTATTTATGGTGGTTATAGTTAGGAATACATTATTGCTACGAGTCTGAGATCCATAAGTGAATCTGGTCTTGAGTCAGAAGTCCTGCGGGACTAGAAACACATGCCAGCTGTAGCCAGTCCTGGTACCTGATTAATAAACTGTTAATGTATCATTAAACTACTGTACACTAAAGTAAGGTCAATGTTGCTACCGTGTTTTGTTGTTTTTTTAAAAAAAAAATCTTTATTCTCAGGTTCCTGTAAAATTGTGTGGGCAATTCCCTCCATGAACAAGGAGGTACAGCGGAACACAGCGATCAGGTGAGACAAGCTCTGTTTTGTGAGCTTTATGCTGCTTGGTTATGTTTAATTTAATGTGAGGAAATGTAGTTTATACACCTTCATGAAACACCATGGGAAAGATCTGTGCACCCCTGTGTCGGGTTACTCTGTGGTTTTGGATCACTTTGTGCTATGCTAGTGGGACAGACGAATTTAAACACGATCTTGAACATGAGCTCGGAATCAACTGTGAAACTTGATAAAAGATCAGAGCATTACCTAATCAGCCTCTGTTGTCGCTAGCAGACTCTGTATCCTGTTGTCCTCATTGGCTGTGCCTCTGACCAGTGAGGTTGAAGTGGGAGGAGATACAGTGCTGGGTTTTCACCCCTCCCGTTTTTCCCTAACAGATGCATTTTGTTCTGTCTCAGTAGAGGAAGTGTATTAGTTATTCTAATTTGATCGGGGAAGTGGGTTAGTTTTCGGTCAGGGACTTGCCTAAATCTAACTGCTGTCTTCAGACTAGCTTGATCTCTGAGGAGATTTGCTGAAGATGGCAGTGTAAGCAGACTTGTTTAGGTGTAGAAATCTGTGCAGGATTTTTTTTTTCCCCTCTTTCTGGGGTTGAACTGCATTTTAAGGACTTAACTGTGTCCTTGGGTGGAGAACCGCTGATCAGTGGCATTAGGACAAAGACAGCTATAGATTTGTGTTAAAGGACATTAGTGGTATCTGGACTAAAGCAAAGTGTCATGTAGGGTGCAGAGTGCCACCTAGTGTTCTTAACTATAATTGTCTTGGACCAATAAAAGAGCACTTGAGTAGATGGAATATTTTTAAAGTGTTTCTCTGTTAAATGAAGTTAAGCAATTGACTTGAACTAATTGGCCAACTGTCTCTCTCTTAGTTTAACCAGGTGAAAAAATGGAAGTTGCCGTTCCAGAAGAGCCTCAGAAGAAAATATTCCGCGCTCGAAAAACCATGAAGATGAGCGATCGCCAGCAGCTGGAGGTGCTGCATAACACCTTGGTGACGGCGAACCCAAACTCCTCCTCCTCACGGCCCCAGACACCACTGGTGAACGGAACGCACGGGGAGGATGGAGCGAAGGGGAAAGAGAAGGACAAGGAGACTGGGACGAAGTCTCCTGCCTCACCGTTGTCACGTGCTTCTCCATCTCGCTCAGTCTCAATCTCGCGATCGCCATCTCCGGCTGTCAGTGAAAATCGAAACCCTTCACCTTCTATGAAGAAAGGCTCCGAGAAGGGCAAAGGTGACGAGAAAGACCAGAAGGATGATAAGAAGGCCGAAGAAATCAAAGCTGACCAGATCGATGTGAGTCATGCCCAGGACCTTAAAGACTCCATGAACATAGAAAATAGAGATTCTTATACAGAGTTAGTACATAACATTTTAAAGTGTTTAGTATTCTGCTAATGTAAACACACTAACAGAATCTTGAAAAGCAAATCTGACAGATTCCTGCATCTCGAGACTCCTCCACCCAAGACTCTCAGAGACCAGAATTGTTCGGATAGTTTTGTCACGCCTGTCTTTCTTGCCTTCTTTTATTCCAGATCACCAAATCTGCACGCACCGGTTCTCCGTCGGTGTCTGACAAGAAGGCAGAGCAGAAAAAGACCGCAACAGACCAAGCGTTGAACGGCGAGCTGCCCATGGATACAGACAGCACTTCCCTTGACAACGGTTCAGCGGAGGACAAAAGCAGTAAGAGCATCTCCTCCTCGTCTCCTTCCGGCTCTCCGGCCGCCAGCCTGGAGTGTGACCCGGAAGTGAAAGAGGGGTTTCTCTGCCTCAGTGAGGAAGATGAGGGTCAGGGAGAGCAAGATGAGGCGAAAGACAGAAACGAGGAGAAGATGGATGTGGATCCTGAGAAAGAGGAGAAGAAAGAGGGAGAGAAAGGGTGTAATGTGGCAGATGGCACAGGTAATTAGTGCCTATAAAGACGTAAACATTTTTAGACCGAGGTCCTGAAGGCAGTGCTCAAATAACGTCATCACGTAGGAATGAAAATCGATGTTTGATGAACTGCAGATAGTTCGGCTTGCAAGGCTAAACACTGTGCAGTGTTTTCACGATTGCATGCAGCAGTTCTTAGGCAAGAGGAGGTGCTTTTGCATGCGCAACTTGTTTCTTCAATGTAACAGCAGATTTCAGTGATTTAAGAGGGTGATGGAATATCGTCTCTGGTCATTTAATAGCTCAGGACGCGTGAAATGCTCAAACTTGTGTAGTATGCTCTGATGCAAAAAGTAGGAGGTGTTTATTTCAACCTGCAAATGGTGGTCGCTAAGATTTAGGATTGAATTTAAATCTGTACTGGCAGGGGTTAAAGTTGGGGCCAGAACACTGTTTTTAGAGGATTAGACAAAGCAGCCGTCAATAAAACATCTGCTCAGTGGAGAAGCACAGGTCGTGTTAATTTCTGCACATTCAGTGTTAATCTCCCATCAAGTCAGGACGAGGAGTCGTATCTACTTCCCCGTCAATCATATTGCCTGTTGATTCAGATATTATGACGTTGAGGGAGCATTGAATGAAGAATACCACTTGGGATGTCCTACTGAGGCAGGGCTCTGAGCAGGGGATATTGCATAAGCAATGATGGGGAAAATTAGATCGACTCAATCCTGATTGTCAGGTTGAGAATTGGAGTAAAGTGTTGGTATCGGGCACTGTTCAGGCCCAGAGGTTAATTGTAATTTCTTGGAAATGACAACAGAGATGTTGTAGTATGATGATGAACATTTGATGCTCTTTGATAGGGGAGTCCATTGCTGTTTAGTTACAGGTAGAAGTTTATCCCGAAACTATTGCTCCAAGCCAACCAAAGCTTATTGCACTACATGCTTATCTGAAATACAGCATCATAACGTGTGTGTGTGTGTGTGTGTGTATAAAATATATTTATTATAATGTTTCTCGAGCCAAAACCAAACACACTCCTCTGTCCCCTCTTAAACAGGCACCAGCACACCTTCTGGTAAAAAGAGGTCCTTGTCGCCAATCGAGGGAAAAGATGGATGGAAAGATGGGGAGATCAAGGAGGAGAGAGATGGAAAGAGAGCAAGGGTGGAGGGAGTGCAGTTGGAGGCTCAACTGGAGCTGAAGATCACTGCCAACGCAGGAAGCCGTCTGAAACTGGAAAAGGTTTGTGTTTTGCTTTCTTGTGTATATACACCTTTGGCTTCGTTCCATTCATTCATGTGCAGATTTGAAGGCTTTGTGAGACGGCACATTGTGTGCTCCTTTTGTTTGGTTGGTTGGTTTGTTTTTTGTCAAGTCAGCCATTTGTTTATACTCGTATATTTACCGTTTTTCTCTTTCTCTCAGGTGGTGCAGCAGTTGGTGGAGGAGCGCTTGCGTGTGCTGCAGATGACCGTGTTCGACTGCAATCTACAAGAGCTTAAGGACAGAATGGAGAAGATTGATTCCACCACCAGACAGCAGAAAACTGTCCAACATACCCTACAGGTGAGCCCTAATTGTTGACCAGGCTGTCCTGTGACACTTGGCGTAAATATCCGAAAATATTTGAGACTCCCTTTCTAAAGTAGCAGATTTGGCTGTTTTAACGAAGCAGGAGCGGTGTCTAGCTGAGCAGCCCTGGTACATCTGGGGGAATGGAGCTCGTTTCTGGAATAAAAAAATGTCAATAAAACCGCCATTAGCTTACAAACCAGATCTTCAAATGAGTTTTTCTAAGGGTTTCTAAGGCTGCTGCATATTTCTAAAATTGTTTAGTCCTATTAATGTACTGTGCTGCTCCTGCATACAATCTGATCTTTTAACCAGACGGGCATGACTGATGTAGATGGTTTCAGTGTAAATTAGTAAATCGTCAAAGTGTCAGCTTGCATTTAAAATACATATTAAGAAAAACGAGTGGAGATCAAGTGAATGCTTATCTGTTCTACCTTATGAGGCTATTTTTCATGGCAATGTGGAATATTAAAGTACTCTGTAGTGTAGTGACTTGCATTTTTATCGCAGGTTGCAAACTGTCTAGCCAAAAGCTGTGTAACTTTATCATAGGTATAAAATTCACACCATTCACCTATTGAAAAGAGGAATGAAGGAAACAAGGAGATCGGAAGCTAGCCCGTTTGTTTGTAAAAGTCTGTTTTATGTGGGGGTGGCACCAAGCGTTCAAGCCAGAAATGAATCAATTTGAAGAGTGGTGCAACATTTTAATGTTGGTTTAGTTTACAAATTTGGGTACCACATTCATGCAGACTTATCCAAGTAAAGTCCTTGAGAATGACCGCAGTAAACTGATAATAATATAGAAGGCGAAGGGGCGTGTCTGATCGCGAAGAACCGTGTTAAATATAGAAAAATGTACAAAGTGATTTTATGAAGGTGATTGAAATGCTCTGGTCTAGTCAGTAACAAACTCTCTCTTGGTTTCAGAGTAAGATTGCACGACTTACCAAGAAGTTTGGAGCTGCTAACCAGGCGTCTGAGAATTCCAAAAAAGCTCAAGAGGTAAGCAGAAAGATTACAACCAAATCAGTTAATCACTACTGTCCTCCTTTTTTCTTCTTTTTTTTTTCCCCTTCCACTATCCGAAAACAGCAACAACATTTAGAAACCAACTAAAGGAACAGCTTGCTTTGGAAAGTAAGTATTTGTTCTTTCTTTCTCTAATAGGCTGCTGCTGCCGCCGCCAATGCTGCTAAGCCTACTCCAACACCCACGACAACCCCAACAACTCAACGGTGAGCGTTTCATTTAAGGTTTTGCTAATTAATGGCAGCTAACAGGTGCCTGTGAGAAGGTCTACTTCCTGTTGTCTTCAGGCCTGTCTCAGCCTGAGCAATAGATCTAAGAGAGTAGGAGTGCTTTGACTGACATCGTGATCTATGAAAACGGTGTCTGGCATCAGCGGGGAAATTTGGAAGACTGGCACAAAGCGGGAGGAGGTCTTCAAGTGCAGAGAGAAACAAAGTGGTAACAAAGCACGTTGTTTTAAAGACCCAGTTATCATCTGAGGACATAAGTGTTGCTGGCAGCAACCCATCAATCAGCCAGTTACACTACTGTGTCCAAATGTTTTCCAAGGGAATAAACCTCAGATGTTGCACGTGGACCTGTGTCAGAAATTACCCGAAGACTTTCAAACCCAGCTTAACCTTTTTGGTACTAAATTGATGGCATGTTTGCTGGTTGTTACGACGATGGATCAGGTATCATCAGAGAAGTGTGAGATTTCAGTGACGTTTACGATCCTATTACCCTGTTGTGTAGTGACGGAGTAAAATTGTCATATCAACGAATTGCACATGAATTATGAAAGGATGAGGAGTTTTTGTTTTGGAGGACGAGCATACAGCTTCTTGAAAAAAGCAAATGGTCTATTTGTAACGTTTATGACCGAAGATCTCAAAGAAAGTCATAACACCTTTGCTGGTTATCACACTTGGTGGAATTTGGCATCACCGTCAATCACTGCTTTAAACACTACAGCCCGCGTGACCTGAAAGTCCTGGATGGATTGGAAACCCTTTAAACAAACCAACCACTGGATTGAGGATGCATGGAGGCTAGTCAGTGGCTGATTTCCAGAAAGCTGATTTGATCGAATACGATGGAATTATCGGCCTCGGTGATGAGACACACAAGAGAAAACTCCTTCCAATGTGTCTTCCACAAGTGAACGCAAAGACCAATCCAAGCAAACGTTTTAGGTTTTACGTATACCGTGTAATCCTTCTTGTCAACCGTTGAACATTTTAATAGTCACATGAATGTTTTTAAACTTTTCTTGCATTACATGTTCAGGATTATATGCTTATGTACACTACTATTTAAATCTGAGCTTTATTGAAAGTGCCTTGTTAAATTTTTCTCTTGAACATGTGTACTTCAGTAAACATGGAATGTGCAACAGAGAAAAGTGTCAAATTTAAGACTGTGTATTTATACCCCAGTGCAATCTGTAGGATTTAAACAGCAGACTGCTATATAATGTGAATTGTATATATTTGTTTTATTATATATATTTTTGTTGTATATTTGTTTTATTACAGCACTATAAGGACCACTGTGGACCCAAAGCTGCCCAATCCTTCTGCAGCAGCATCCAGTTCTACTGGTGAGTGTTTATCTTGGTTGAATACAGTCCACCTTGAAGGTAGCTGCTAAAGTCTTGGATTTTTTTTTTCTTCCAGATGTTGTTAAAGCTAGGTTTTGTTTTTCAAATAATACTTAAAAAGCCTTTCTCATGTCCTTCAGCTACTCCGACTCAGCCAAAACCTCTCTCCACTCCAAGTACACCGACCTCCTCGGCACTGGCTGCACCTGCGCCCATCCTCCAACTCATAACCACAACGACAAACTCCACACCCTCCTCCTCCAGCTCTTCTCTGAGTGGCCAGGCCCAAGCAGGCACTCTACTTCTGCAGTCCCGCCCAAACACGGGTGGCATGACAACCAACACAGCCACGTCAGCCGGCCAACCGATGTCCATCCAGCCTTTGCTGATACAGCTGCCCCTGGCTATGGCTAATGGCCAGGGTGGGACCATAGCTGGAGGAGTTGGCCTGATTCCCGTGTCCTCCTTAGCCACGGTTACCAGCCTTAGCAAGGCCAAGACCACGACAGCCACCACTTTTATCTTGCAGAAGACTGCAGGAAGTGTTGTGACATCATCCTCCTCTGCTCCCTCTTCCTTGACCTCATCAGCGTCTTCGGCAGTGACGCAGATGCCACCTAGTAGGCCAGTGTACCAGGGTGGCACGGGCACAGCAAGCTCACCCAATGCTGGCATCTCTGTGACAACGGCCCGCGCCCCAACACAGTGCGCCACCGTCGTCGGAATGGCCACCGCTTCATCGTCCCCGGCGACCACAGGCCCTGCTGCAACAGGCTCGGCAGCAGCCGCGGCTGGTCCTCCATCAGTCTCTGAGATGGCATCCAAAACAGGTGTGTGCACTCTTACAGGCCAGCTCTATTATTTAAAGTGAACACACTTTTATAATTTAGTTTGCATGTACAGAAATCATCTTTCACCACATACAATTGTCCATCAATTTCACGATCCATCCATATATCCATCCACAGATACACTACCGGTCAAAAGTTTGTGGACACTCGACTGAAATGTTTCTCAGGATCTTAAAACCCTTTTGATCTGAAGGTGTATGATTAAATGTGTGAAATCGGTGTTGTAGACAAAAGCATAATTGTGCCAACATATTAATTTCTTTCATTATCAAAATAATATTTATTTTAAACGGACGACTCGGAGTGAAATATTCCGAAAAGCGGCCAATAAGACTCTGTCGTCGGTGTGAACTCCTTTTAATACTGTTTAAAAAGCATCTCAGGGAAATTCCTCAAGAAATCAGTTGAGAAAATGCCAAGAATACATTTCTGGAAATGCTAGGCAAAAAGGGCGTCTACTTTGAAGATGCTGAAATATTAAATTATTTTGACATTATTTTGGATTTTTTATCACAATACACTGTATAACTTTAGTATCTCTCTCTCTCTCTCTCTCTCTTGTTCTTTTCATTTCAGATAATCAAGCCACTCATTCTGCTCCAGCCAAATCACCTGCTCAGGTAAGTGTAGTACGCTGGTGCCTTATTGTTTTTAAACCTCATGTTGTACATGTGCATGGTAACAAATGAACGATTTTGGTAAAACCATATACCATAATGTGTTGTATGGATATTGTGGTGCAGATGTGGCCTTTAAGATTCCTTGGGTTTTTTTTTTTTTTTTTTCTCCACCCCCGCACCCCACATGGTTTTGTCACTTGTGATCACGCAGCACCCTGCAGGCATGCTCCTTAGAATTTAAATTCATTTGTTGTGCTTCACACAATATCCACAATATCCAATATGCAACACCCTACTGTAGCTCACCACATAGTAGCTAGGCAAGATCAGACCACTCTCTGCCTCTTCGGATTGACAATGATATTAGTCTTGAATCGATCTTACATTGTGAATGGCACTGTTGAATTCTCGAGTCTGATTGGATGACGGATGTTCCGAGGTGTGTGTGAACTTTTCAGTAAATGCACAGCTCAAGTATTTCCGGTGAAGTCTTGACTGCTTTACAGTTCCATATCACTTCTCCAAGTGAGAACTTGGCCTACTATCCACCACAGCGTACACACTTAGCAACAAACAAAACAACAGAATTTAGATTTTCCAGAAATAAGTAGGGGCCGTTACTATTAATTATTCGAAAAATAACGCGCACTCGAGGTGGTAATGCGGCCACGGTTCAGCCATTGACGTGCAGTTATTAGAGAGAGAGAGAGAGAGCAAGAGAGCACGCGTGACTGCAGTAATGAGACAAAAGCCAGCAAACAAGTACCTATATTTTCTGTAGTAATAAAACACAAAAAACCCTGTGAACAAGTATTCAAATCAATAATTTTTGTTTTTTATATTATCAGCATGAAACAGAAACTGTGATCTCGCTCTCCCTCCCCTCCGGTAACTGCATATAAATGGCTCAAGCCTCCGTTAATAAATTGGCAACGGAGGCTTGAGATGGGATGCGTAATAAATTAGTCCCACACACGAGAGCGTTTAAAGGACAAAAACCTGACAAATGTCTTGAAATAAAACATCTGAACAATGTCTTGGTGTGGTAACTGTGGTATAAGTGGAATAATTGTCTCCGGTCCATTGAATTATTTAAAAAAATTCAACTTTACCAATAAATCAACGCCCTGTCGTCAGTTATTCCTTACATATATTTATCATCATTCTCCGATGGTGTCCTGATGTATTAACTGCACGTTTAATGTCGTGATTTTGAGAAAACATGAAATATCTGTAAAAATATAAAGTAAAAAAAAAAAACGAATACCGGACATAAATATTGAATAATACGGAGATTGGAAAATCCTTTTACACGTGACTGCATGAGGGTAATGCAGCGGATTATTTTGTGTGCTTTGTAAATGCACACTTCATTCTGCTCTCTGTAGGTACAAGATAATGTGTGTATATAAATATTACTCTGTTTAGTGCAGCGATTTTAAATATTACTCCATTAACTAAAGTCACAATTGCGGAGTTGCCAACTCTCACGCATTTACGACGTCTGAGGGGAAAAAAACAAGACCGTACCGTGAGTGCTTGTGCTGTTTGTTATATATAATTGGTGTTTGTGTTCATCTTGTTTGTGGTGTATTCCATTGCCTTTTTTTTTTTTTTTTTTTTTAAAAAAGAAGAAGAAAAAATTATTCAAATTTATTCCAAAAAAAAAAAAAACTTATTCAAAAGGTTGAATAAGTTTAATGTGCTTAAGAGATACTTTTCACCAGCGCGTAACTTGTATTTCTCTTAATTTAATGCTGTTTGAGATTGCCTGAAACCCAGAGAAACACGTCACGTTCTCAGCATCATGTTCGCCGGTCTCTCCTGCAGGGAGTGATTCTTCCAGATGTGATTTTAAATCACGTGTCCCTGGAGAAAGAGAAAAAACTGTATCTGGATTCAGCAGGACCAGATGGGAGACCAAGGGCAGATCGCTTCGCTGTGCTTTTGTTTAAACGCTTAATTCCCCTCGATGTTTATCAGAACTGGGCAGGTTCTGTTAACTTCGATGGCTCCAGGGGGAAAAATGCACTGCCTAACAACCTGCGTCAAACACTTTCGGATGCGGTTGGTCGGAAATTCCAACTCGCAGCCCGTGACTGGAAGCCGATAAGAGATCGAATTAACGAACTTCTCCGAAACAGACGAACAACTTTCCCACTTTTTTGAAAATTCCTACAAAAATCACTGGATGAAAACACTTCTGATAATAACTGACTGTACTCATTGCACTTCATATTTAATAAAATCGTAATTGTATTGGAACATGAACAGCAATTTATTTATTTGGATATATTATTTTCAATATTTACATACATGACGCTGTCCATTAGGGGTGTGCCTGAAGCTGAATAACTTGCTTGGAAAAGTACTGACAAGGACTTTAAAACAAATACCCACGAGTAATAAAAAAAACAAACAAACGGAAAGATAGATCGCAAATTGTGTAATCAACACATCTAAATCTAAATGTCTGTGGAAAAATATCGACAGTAAATCTGATCTAAATTATTTTGAACTTAAAATTTTTGAATCTGAAAAAAGAATGAATGTAAAAAAAAAAAAAAAAAAGTGCCCTTTTTTTCTTCTTTTTTTAAGTTGGAGTAAATTTTTGAAGTTTCGAATATTGTTTTCAGTGCCGCATGTAAATAATGTTAACGTTGTCCCAACATGGCAGTCATTGACTCAACAGAGTATAGTTACTCAAATTACTCAATATTCTTACTAAAGTTGCTTTTTTGTTAGTGTTTCTACAGTTTAAAAATTTAATGACTTTGGGTCATTCCATGAATTTACCCAATTCGTGCCTGCTATAGGCCTGCCTAGCCTACAGTATCGACAACTCTTTCTCACTTATTGCCCATTTCCCCAATGACACCTTGACATCTGTATGGATAAATGTTTCAGAGCAGTCCTGCAGGGCCACACTGGCCTCCTGAGTCCACCTCACAATCCTTGTGGAGACGGGCTGCCTTTGAAATGCGGAAACATACTGAGGTGTTAACAAGACAAGGCTATGATCTGCCAACTGGGGGTAGAGTAGTAGCTTTGTATGCTTATTTAACATTTGCATACAAAAGGACTAGTGTTCTGTTTTCCTGTGTAATGCAGTCAACAAACTGGTGGAAAGTTGGGAGATCTGAGAGATCTTCTGGAATCCAGATTTACATGGTTAAAGTCTCTAGGAATTACCACAAAATCCTCAGGGTTTTTAGACTGTATCTTTGCAAGAGCGGCAGATATAACGTCACATGCTGCTAAAAAACTGCAATCCCTCCAGCTTTCTTCTTAAGCCTCTGGTATACTTTTTTTTTTTTATGTTTACGCTAGCGTGTGCGCACAATCGTACACATAGCCTTTCAAAGTATACTCTATTTGACATGTACGCGTACACAAGCAGTCGACGCATGCACATTACGACAACTTGCACTACCCCCCTGGCCTGCAAGAGTCAGTACAGAGCAGTAAAGTTTGTCCTTTTGGTGTGAAGGACGACAACGAATAAGAATCACAACACTGAGAACAATGCTTGGGCATTGTTCAACACGAAGAACAATATACCTCTCGCCATGATTAGCACCCATATACAAATCCTTATACACTTTTAAGGCTATAATTATACAAATGTGGGTACTTTCTAACCTGCATTAATTTCCATCTCTTCTATTTATTACGTTGGTTTTTTTTCTTCTTCGACTACCTTGAGAATCAACCGCCCTGGGTCACTGTTGCCACCTTGTGGAACAACTAAACAGTGCAAAAATCGGGCGTCGTGTGTATAGTACGCGTGTACTGTGCTGATGAAATTTGTGCGCGTGTACAGTACACTGTTCCTAGTGTATGCGTTAAAAGTGAAGCATACTTCCTTCTTGAAGCATACTTTCTTCTTTACTGCTCAGCATAACGTCTCTGTCCTCCCTAATAATCCTGAAGCCTGGTATGGAGGCACTGTGTGGTCCGGGAAGTCCGCGTGCAGCCATGTCTCCATGAAGCACAAAATACTTCTCTCCCAGTACGCCCTCTGGGTCTGAATCAGTGCAGACAACTCGTCCATCTTATTTCCCAAAGACTTAATATCACAGAACCACACTTTGCAATTCATGTTAATACGTTGCACAGTGTCTTCTCATCTTTTCCTTGGTAGTGCTGTCTAGTCTTTTGAGCATTTTGACTTCTTTAAAGCAAAAACAGGCTTGAGGGAGAATAATCTTAACATAATATTTTTCTCCTTGGATTATGGCATCATTGGTGATAAATTCTGCATAAGCCAAGGAAGGTGTGATCTTAAAATTAGCTTAAAACTACCTTCCTGGTCATTGTCTTTAGTACATTACGCTACAGTAAGTCTTTAGATTGACCTGCTGTGTCAATCTCGTCAAAACTAAATTACTGAAATGTTCATTAACAAAGAGTCCCCTCCCCCCAAATGATAATGAAGACCAGACAAAAATTCACATCATGACTAATAATTATTAGTTTTTAAACATGCTGTTGACGAAAGTATGACCAAAAAACAAAAATTAACAATTAACTCAATGTGATTAAGAAAGAATGTGATGCACTAATGGCTGATAATTTCAGGGATTGACCTTTTTAATAAAGTCGTCGTATATATTTCAGCAGGAATGACCTGCTTGAGTGGAGTGAATGAAAACCAGTACACTAAACCACTTTACTAGCGGGATAATTAACTCACCCAAATGCATCCTGTAAGATTGATCCGATTCATAGACAACAAACGCAATGTTACAACCTGCATCTGCACAAATAACCCACATGCACAACTATACGTGATGGTCAGGATGTGTAAATCATGTCGTGAATATGCTCTTTCATAAACGTTGCCATGTTTAAATTAATACATGTAATGTTTGAATATTTGGTTTAATTTAGCACTTTTGTCAACTAATGTTTTTGACTAAAATTAGATTTTAGCTAGCGTAAAATTGATGAATGAACATGACAAAATTCTGACTAATTTCATATGATATTTTTGTCAAAAGACAAAAATTATGACCAAAACTTTCAATGCAAAAAAAAAAAAGAAAGCAAAATGAGTGCTATAGTAATGCATCAATGATCAAACTTCAAATGTAAATTAATATAAGTCAAAGTCATGGCAAATGTGGAAAAAATTACTATTAATAACTGAATTATTAATGTTATCAGCATGTGCGCAGTACAAATATTGGACAAACTTGAATAAGGATCACTGTTTAATGTGCTCTGCTGCTTGTTCAGAACGGTTCTGAGAGAGGTTCACAGATCCACGAGCCAAGCACAAGCAGATCATGGGCTTCAGTACAAGAAACGGCACCGTTTGGTTGGAAAAGCATATCTGCTGGATATAGTACATGTCCTGGCAGAACTACTGTATCTAATAGCAAGCCATGTTTTGTTCAAATGAAACATGACTACCCCCTCCTGGTCTGGTCTTTCCTGTACCCGCAGCATGCGCGTGATCCTGCGTGACGAAATTGCAGGATCCCCTTTCCTTTGACGCGCATTCTTAATGGCCACATCTGTATCTTAAATTTTTTATTTTTATTTTTTACATTTTTTTTTTTAATTAACCAATGTGATGTGTATAACATAGCAATAACAGGGTAATTTTAAAGTTGTTGTTGTATTATTATAATGATGATGAAGAACAGGCCTACAGAAATCGAACATTTTTAAACTGCAACACGTAAAACACCAAAGAACAAAGACTTGCAATTGTTATTATATTTGGATCAGGAAGTTGAATCAGGAAACTTAGGAAGTCCTAAGTTTGGATCAGGCAGTCTTTAACTCCCACTAAGTCATATCACATCAACCATAAGAGGAATTGCATGAAGTGCAGGAACAAATATATTGTAATAACACACGTCATATTGTGTGTTTTTGTTTTTCATTTTCCTTTATAACTAAAATGGGGAAAACCTTTTTAGAAATGTTCTTTTCAGAGTAGCATAATGTCTTATTTCATATATGGAAAAAAAAGAAGAAGAAGAAGGGCGGGGGGGGGGGGGGGTGTGTGCAAATAATAAAAAAAAAATTGTGGCACTTGTATGTGCTTTGTTTGTTTTGATTTTTATATGTATTTTTCTCCTCATGGGTGGGTGGGGGGGAGGGGGGGCGTGTTGGGTCTATGAGGAAACTTCTCGGGCCTTCAGTCTAGTATCTATTCAGTCTCTGTGCAACAGCCTGCTCTCTCCACTTGCCTACACTGTTGTAAAATTCAAGTGACTTTTAAAGTCCCTTTTGCCATTATCACATCTCTATTTGTATGTCTAGCCTACAGCAGGGACCACAGTCTGTTTTAAAAATGGTGCACGACTCTTTGAGCATCTCGCCACATGTTTAAAGGGGCATTATAGTGTCCCTGCAGTCAAATAAAACCTTAAAGTTGTTAGCTTAACACCTAAAGGCTGTTCAACTTCTGTCTGTTGATTTAGCTCTCGAGTGAGTAGGTAAGGTTACCTAGGCTATATCAAAAAATTGTTTTGGACATTTTCAAATATTTATTACTTCCTGTCGTCTCCACAGCCTGCTCGTCCCAAGGGCTCGGTCATTGACCTAACTGAGGATGATGATGATGTCCAAGGTAAATTGTTACATCTCCACTTGGCTCCTGTTGCCCCTCTCTTTTCTTACTTTTGCTCACTTGCCCATATACCCACTTACCCTTCACGCCCTTATTCTCTTGCCCTGCTATGTGTGTGATAGTTACTGGTGTGCAGAAGGCTACTGCTCCTGCCATTCCTACCAATACCCAGCGACCTCCAGGGCCTCAAGCATCACAAGTGAGCTCCACCTCTGTTGGTGAGTTTCTCCATTTTTCTGCTTCGCTCTCCCTTGCTTATTATTCAGCCCTAAAGATCTTTCTTTCTTTCTTTCTTTCTTTCTTTCTTTATTTATATTTTTATATCTGACTAACTAGTTGACGTCCTATTGCTTTTTGTTTTGTTTTTTCCCCCTCTGATTAGTTCTCAAATCCTTTGTCCTGGCTATCAGCTCTTTAAATATTACGGCCCTGTTTTGAGGTTTGTAGTTAAATCTGTTTAATTTTTTTCAGCAGGTCGCTCTGTAGCGCAGCATCGACCCTCAGTGGTAAGCGGATGTTACCAAAACTTTTGAAACTTTTCCTTGTTGTAAAAGTAATGAATTGTCAGTGTTGTTGTAGCCTATAAGCATGCAACTGGTTGAGTCGGAAAAATGTGTATGATCTATAACCGAGTTTGTATTAAACAGTTGTTCTACCATTTCTCATCCATCCAGGACTCCCCCTCTAAATCTCGCACAAGCTCTTCATCCTCGGCTACTCTTCCGCAGTTGCCATTAACCCCGCCCGCACCAGCTCGTCTGCCTCCAGAGGCAGCTCACACGTCTCCACCTCAGCAGCCTCAGCTGAAGCTTGCACGTGTGCAGAGTCAGAACGGCATTGTGCTGTCATGGTGCGTGTCTGAGACTGAGCGAAACTGTGCACCTGTGGACAGCTACCACCTCTACGCCTACCACCAGGACCAGCAGAGTGCATCGGCGGGATCATCCACACAGTCGCCCTCACACTCGCTGTGGAAGAAGATTGGTGAAGTGAAGGCACTGCCGCTGCCCATGGCCTGCACTCTCACCCAGTTTGTGTCCGGTTCTACGTATTACTTTGCAGTCAGGGCCAAAGACGTGTACGGCCGCTTTGGGCTGTTCTGTGAGCCCCAGTGTACCGATGTTATCAACCCACAGTCTTAAGTTGATGTAACGAATTGTGTTAGTTAGCGAAGGAAATTTGTGGAGTAGTCGTCAGAAATATCCAAACTGTGGGAGAGACTGAACTGCTAATGATGCATCAGACTACTTGTTTAGTTAGGAAATGTCCCCAGAATTGGATAGGATGTTTAAAATAGACACACATACCCCACAGAAACAGACTTGCACACCAGTCAGTAATTTGACGCTATTTTAAGGAAAATGGGGAATTGGCACTGGTTTGACTTGTGCCACAAACGGTATTTTCCACGTGTAGAATGACTGTACAGTTAAGTGTTGAACCAATAGGTCAGATATTTATACATCGTGTTTGGTCCGTTCCAAATTTTTCATTTTTCTTTTCTTTTCTTTCTTTCTTTTTTTTTTTTAAAAAAAGAATGTTTGGTTTTTTTTTTGTTTTTTTTTTTCTAATAAAATGACTTTCAATCCATTGCACATATGCTCCATAAAACAGCATGGTATCAAGCTACATGGAAAGACAATGGTGGCATTATTGCTTTTGTAATGTTCTGTCTGGTAACCAGACGCCCAAAGAACAACCTTCAAATAAAGGTATTTAAAATGGAGGGAAAAAAAATCCCTGTCGCTTGAACTTGATTTTGTAACTTTAATTTAAAGGTATAATGTGTAATGATATATTGGAGAACGTATACAGTACCTCCACTATGTGAAACTAGACAGATGTAGCTATACGCTCACTGAACATGTTAGAAAACCTGTACACCTAGTCATTCATGCAATTATCTAATCAGCCAAATGTGTGATAGCAGTGCAGTGCATAAAATCATGCAGATACAGGCCAGCAGCTTTGGGTAATCTTCCCATCAATCATCAGAATGGGGGGAAAATGTGATCTGTGATTTTTGTCCCTGGCATGGCTGTTTGTGGCAGACGGGCTGGTTTCAGTATTTCTATAACTGCTGGGATTTTCACACACAGAACAGTCGCTAGGGTTTAGTCAGAATGGTGCAGTAAAGAAAAAAACTTCAAGTGAGTAGCGGTTCTGCTGAGAGAAAAACCTTGATGAGCGAGGTCAGTGGAGAATGGCCAGACTGGTTTGAGCTGACACAAAGGCTACAGTAACTCTGTACATTTGTGGTGAGCAGAAAAGCATCTCCATGCACAACATGTTGAACCTTGATGTGGATGGGCTACAACAGCAAAAGACCACATTGTATTCCACTTCTGTCAGCCAAGAACAGAAAGCTGAGGCTGCAATGGGCACAGACTCACCAAAAATGGACCGTTGAAGACTGGAAAAATGTATCCTAGTTTGATGAATCTTTATTTCTGTTGATGCACACTGATGGTAGGGTCAGAATTTGGCACCAACAGCATTTATACATGGACCAAACCTACCTTGTGTCAACAGTCCAGGCTGGTGGAGGTAGTGTGATGGTGTGGGGAATATTTTCTTGGCACTCTTTTGGTCTGTTAATACCAATCAATCATCGTTTGAAATCCAGTGTATTTGAGTATTGATGCTGACCATGGCACGTACATCCCTTCATGGCCACAATTTACCTAGCTTCTAATGGCTACTTCCAGCATGATGATGCACCATGTCACAAAGCAAAAGTTGTCTCAAAGTGGTCTCATGAACAGGACGAGTTCAATGTTCTTCAGTGGCCTTCCCAGTCACCAGATCTGAATCCAATAAGAATAATCCATTGGGATGTTGTAGAATGGGAGTGTCTCCGCATGAAAGTGCACTTGAAAAATCTGCAGGGATTGTGGAATACAGTCATGTTAACATAGACCAGAATCTCAAAGGAATGTTTCCAACGTCTTGTGGAATCCATGGCACAAAGAATTGAGGCTGTTTTGAGAGCAAAGGAAGGCTCTAACCAGTATTAGTATAGCGTTCCTAATAAAGTGCTCCGTAAGTATATTGCTGCCTCATGTTGAGATTCCCAGCAAAAACATTTCTTTAACTGAGCTCCATTAACATATAAGTATTACAAATCCAGCCGTTTTTATCGATCCAAACTCTCCACAAAATGTTTCACTCTAAGCAAAACGTGATAACTGCTCTATATGCACACACAGAAAAGCCAACTCTTTAAGTATGGACTCATCTAAAGGGTAAGGTTACTGTTTAGAGGTCAACGCAGTACACATTCTGAACAAAAAATTGCTTCATCAACCAGACTTATCAGGCTGATGGCTCCACAAGGGGGAGGTCTTATTCAAGTATCTTTAGTGTGCATCTTCGTTCAGAGGGACCAAACTGGCATCAACCTGGACAAGCCCATACAATCAGGATCTGACCAATACACATTAGCACTCTAATTATGTCAATTAAATACAATATCTTGAACACATTTGTATATGAAAGCAAAATATTTTTGATAGCTTGCCACCCATATAATAATAAACCAAGACCAGTATATATCGTGACGTAGCAAAGAGATTCACAGGTCAAAAAAAGCACAACTTTTCTCTGTAGGAGTGCTGCTTTATACTGGCTGGTTTACACTAGCAAGGATTAATTTTAAACCTGGATTAAAATAAAATTTAATATATTGATCCAGATGCAACGAATTTGCAAACGTTTTAAAATGATCAGGATTGCACATAAAACATAATTTCATCTTTGGTTTTGCAGTGATTTTGGATGAATCCTGTTAGTCCGTTACAGGGAAGTATGTCTGTCGTCCAGAGATCACAAATTTGAATCCCAATGTTGCCACAGCCATGCTCTCTTCACTGGGAGTCTTGCTCTCTGGGTGAGAGGGATGGTATACAGTTGCAATCAAAATTATTCAACCCCCATTGCAAATCAGGTTTATTGTCAAAATGTACAGACTTTCACCTGTTTGCAATGAACAAATCAAACAAAAGCCATTGAAATAGTAAATGCTTCAAGTGGTTTCCCCAAATTCAGCTCAAAATACTACTTATAATGGCTTCTCCAGTTTCACAATGATTCAACCCCCTGAATAGAATCCCTCACAACAGCACAAATATGCAAAACAGGAGTTGTCTCAAGCACACCTGATGCAACTAATCAAGAGCTTCATTATTTGCACCAGGTGTGCTTGAGCTGGAACACATGAAATACCTGAACTGGCTAGGGGCATAAAATAAATGAAATACCTGGACGGGGCAGAAAAGGAAGCCATCACTGGCTGCAACCAGATTTCTGAGAAGGCAGGTTGTGAAAAACCCCCGAGTGACAGCAAAAGACCTGCAGCAAGACTTCGTGGCAACAGGCACTGAGGTTTCAAGTGAGCACGGTAAGGCACGTGCTAAACGCAGAAGGTTTCCATGACATACTCCAACTCCAAGACATACGCCACTACTGACCCAAAAGCACAAGAAAAGTCGGCTCAAAATCATATAAATAAGCCACAGAAGTTTTGGGATTCTGTTCTGTGGAGCGATGAAACAAAACTGGAACTTTTCGGCACGATGGATCAGCGGTATGTCTGGAGAAGGAAGAATGAAGACAGAACACTCTGACCACAGTCAAGCATGGTGGTGGCTTGATGATGCTCTGGGGCTGCTTTTTATCCTCTGGCACTGGAAACCTGCAGCATGTGGAAGGCAAAATGGATTTATTGTAGTATCAGGAAATCCTAGGAGAAAACGTCATGCTGTCTGTGAGGAAGCTAAAGCTTGGGCCTCTTTGGAAGAAGTCCTGGAAGATTCTACAGGGCCATCACAGTCACCTGACTTGAACTGGTGGGATTTGAAGCAGGTGGTTGCAGCACGCAAACCCAAGAATATTACTGAACTAGAGGCCATTGCTCATGAGGAAATGGCTAAGATTCCTCAGTAACTCTGCTAGAAGCTGGTGTCTTGCTATGCATCTCGTTTGCAGCAGGTCATAACAGCAAAAGGATGGGTTGCTTGCCATGAAGGGGTTGAATAATTTTGAAACTGGAGGTCATTATAAGTTGCATTTTCTGTTGAATTTGGGGAAACCACTTGAAGCATTCATTGTGTTTTCACAACTATTTAAATTGCTTTTGTTTGATTTGTTCATTGCAAACAGCTGAAAGTCTGTACATTTTGACAATAAATCTGATTTGCAATGGGGGTAGAATAATTTTTATTGCAACTCTACACTCTCTCCCTTGTCAAACACAGCAACAGTAGCCAATTGTGGCCATCTGTGAGCTCATGCATGCGGAAGAGGGCAGACAGTACTTTCCTCTGAGTATTTTATTTCTCCGTGTGACAGAATGAGCAGCAGTTCGAAAAAAAGATGTGCTTGGCTGGCTTCATGTAGCTTGGAGGAAGCACGTGTTAGCCTTCACCCTCCTGAGTTGGTAGCTGTTGTGTGATAGGGGAAAAAATGCACAAACAAGGGCATGGAACACATTTTAATGTTACACACACACACACACACGCAGACAGGACATGTCCAAACTAGCAATCAATCGCATACAGATCTATTTAGTGAGCCCTGATTTAGACCAAATCCTCACATGCTTCGTTTTATCAAGAAAACTCATGGCCAAAGTTGGACCAGCCTTACAATACAGCAAAAATGCAACACGTACTCACAAATGAAAATAACAACAACAAAATAATGGTGGGGGACACAGTGGCTTAGTGGTTAGCACATTTGAATCCTGCTTCTACCCTGTATGCGCCAAGCTTGCATGGTTCCCTCCCGGTACTCTGGTTTCCTCCCCACTCCAAAGACATGCACGATAGGCTGATTGGCATTCCCAAATTGTCCGTAGTGTGTGAATGTTCCCTGCAATAGGTTGGCACCCTGTCCAGGGTGTCCCCTGCCTTGTGTCCTGAGTTTCAGGCTGACCCTGTGTAGGATAAGCAGTATGGAAAATGGATGGATGGAAAACAAACAATAGATGGGAAACAAACTCTCGCTCTTCAATAAGGTAAAGTGTTTGGTTTTGCTGCACGATTTCCCAGTGATGTTTAATATTAAAAAATACAATGTGACAACTTGTATACAGTCAGTAAGAATAATTTAAAACACAATAAAATCACCATGCTACTATAGTTATAATATAGTAGTAATTAGTAGTATTATATTATATAGTATTGTAATTATTGTTATATTACAGTTAAACTGTTGTAGTTAAACTAATGAAAAGTTCTGCTTGTCAATCTGCTATCAACATTTTTTTTTTACTGAAGCCAATGCTCTGGTCAATAATAATCAGCATCATGAGTAGTAAAGAACATCATGTAGTGTCTCTTTATTCCTAAAGCACTAACTAAAGAATGAGTGACACAGGAGGCACCAGTTCTTTGTGGACCATGTTCATGTTCTTCATTCTCAGCATGCTCTTCATATTTCATTATCAGTGAATTATTGCATTAATACTTTTGGACATTAGGTGTCCACAAAAGACCTTTTTTTGGTAATGGATTGAATTGCGTAATACTCAGTGTCTACCACATGGTGTCAGTAAACCCTTAAATGTTCACATTCGCGTTCCTCAATCAGATTACTAACAGGAATTGCGGTTTACATCTGTTCATGTAATCAGTGGCATTTAGAACATTTGTTTCTGAACATTTAGATCCTCTAAGCAAAAACCACCCTTCCATTATGCACCACAACACGAAACCCCCCCCCCCCCAGTATTTTCACTGTTTATTACCACAATATCTCCTACTTAAATTCCTACTTAAACTAAATCAATCTTTACAGTAGTGTCCCTATTATATCACAATTCTATATATAATAATGCTCCATCCATAAGCATGTATCTCACATTGCATGGTATGAGACTACTTAGAATAATTGGGGCCATTTTCTTAGGTTATCTGTGACTTGATCAGCGGGTCTTTTCTACATTGTTTGGTTTCATGATCTGAACATAAGGTGCTAGCTACACTAACATTTTCCCAACGGAATAGTGGCATTGCTCAGAGTTGGGACCAGTTTTGAAATTTTGAGAAGGTGACCTGCTCCCTGGCAAAGATTCAGTGCTGCCAGATGTTTCACCTGGATCTCACACAGGTCTGTAAGATCTCAACTTTCTCCTGAACTTTCCTGTGATTTCAGGTGCTTTGTTGCACTACTTGGGTTATTATTTTAAAAAATGTTGTTCTGGCATTAGCTAACTAATAAACTGCTAGCTTAATACTGATGCACACATGGGCTAACTGTGTTGGCTGACTGGTTTCTATTAAGGGTGATGTTGGTCACAGAGGGGTATTGGAAGGCCAAACTTCAGCACAGCTTGGTGATTTCATGGCTCATACCTGATTGAACTAAGCAGTTAATTAGCACACTCTAGAAGGTTAGAGCAGGAAAATCACCAAATGCTTTTGAACTCTGTCCCAAAGGAATTGATTTTGGGACCCTTTGACCAGGTGCCACAAGCAATTGCTTTTTTTGCTTGTCTTCTTGCTTTGCCTCTGCTTGTGGTCAGGGGCAATACAACGTGAATCAGCATGATCTAGACTATGTAGGACCACTACAGTACACTTTGACTCAGTGTAATCTTTATATTTGGATAAAGTGTAACAAGAACTTGACTTAGAAGTGTATAGCTAATGGCTGTGTCTTTTGCCTACCTTGTGTATAGACCAGACTAAAAAAGAAGCCAAAAACATCCCAAAATCTGCATGAAAATGGTTCCCACTAATCCTTCACCTCTCCTTATCCTTGACACCCCATTTTCTTTTCCTTTCTGACAGTAGGAACAGTTGTCAGGACAAACTGTCCAACCAGAGATGAGAGGAAGAAAGATAGGACAAAAGGATCAAAAGAAGAAACAAGGACAAGCTCAGGTCAGCAATCAAAAGATCGAGAAAGGGCCTGACAAGACAGGCTGAGAAGGGGGCGTGAACACAAGCTAAAATAAGACAGAAGAAAAATGAGAACTTCTGGTCTTCTCATCTGAAAATGAGAGTGAAGAGTGCTCATCCATTCCTTGAAACCCAAATTGGGGAAAATTTGGGTATAACTATCAAGTAATTGAAAACAACACTAGATTCATCTGTTTGTCCTGTTGTGGAACCTTTAACAAAGCATTTCAGAGATGGTTCCATGAAGACTCTTTTTCTGAGAACCCTTAATAATCTAAAGAACCATTGAGAAATATGGAGGCCTGAACAAACAACACCAAAATAATCCATCCAACAACCCATGCCTCTCTCAGTTGACTTGTAATCCTGTAGAGGGCTCCCTCTTCCCACCTCACTCTGTCTCTCCCACTTCTTCGCTTTTGTACCAGTAAATGCAGAGTGAGAGAGAGAGAGAGAGAGAGAGAGAGAGAGAGAAGGAGAGCAGATCCACATTGTGGCATTCATAGGCGGACAGTGCAACCGCTAGCACCTCTGCAGCCAGTTTCCCCTGTGCGCTCCCTCAATCACTGTCCATGGAAAAGGGCTATTTCACACTTTAACGAAGGACTCCATTTCAACAAGTCACCAGAGAGTTGGAGAAAAAAAAAATAAAGCACAAAAAAGAAAGCAAGAAGGAATTGCAACAAGGAGGACAGGAGGAAGGAACTGAGAGACAGACATCACCTCCTGCGATCTACTCCCCCAGTTAAAGGAGAGAGAGAGAAAGAGAGGACAGGAGGGAAAAACGGAAGTCGCTGGGATATTCGTTTTTTTCTTTCGTTTTGTTTTTTTCTTTTTCCTCATTGTGGTGCTGGGAGGCTCGTCTTCTTTTCACCTGTTTGCGCTCTCCATCATTTGCCTCCTGATTTATTTCTCCATCTACATGGTGTACAATTTTGTCTACCTATGACACACACTGGAGCAGGGAAAGAAGGGGAGAGGGGCTTTTTTCCGTTCTTTCCTTTCATTCGCTTTCCAGTGGCCCTTGGTTCTGACTTTGATCCGACTTCACTCCTCCATCAGTCCCTCCTTCCCATCTCCGGTCGGACCATCCCTCTCTCCATCCATCCTGCCCCCCTCCAACAAAAAAACTCTGGCATTCACTGAATGAAAGTTGGACAGAATTCTTAAAAAAAGTCTACAGTCTACCACATTCCTCTTCTTTTAGTTGTATCATCCTTTCTTTTCCCCCTCTTTTCCTTTTTTCCTTCCCTTGGTCCTCCAATACCTGTCCTTTCACATCACTCCTTTTTTTCCGGATGCTTTAAAGTTCCTCTAGGTAGGTTTAACGAACTTGTTTAGTGTCTGTCTGACCTGTTTGTCTGTGTGTGTACCTGTGTGTCCTCTACTTTATGTGTACATGAAACACACATTGACACACACACGTACATACACTTGCACATGCACACACTAAACAAAACGGACGAAGGCGACCAGGATCTCGGCGCTCGTCCTATGCCATCCATCCATCCCGTTTGCTTGCCCATCTCCAAACTCCCACCATTTTTTCTGTCATCTGTTAAGTCAGGGGTCTTCAGTCCCGTGCCATTCTGTCCCTCCTGAAATACACACGCAGACATAAAAAAAAGTCATTTCCACCATCTTCAGAACCCATCTTTAGTATCTGTGTTGGGCCTGAATGGATAACACCACACCCATGAAGTAAAAGCGTTTGATGTTGGTGCAGTGTGAAGCAGTTTATTCATTAATTCAGCAGACCTCTATAAGACAAAACAAGGCTCGACTTCTTATTTATTGGTGCAGTCATTTACTCTGAGACACAAAAATCTGCTTTGCTATATGTATTTTTGTCACCATTACACTCAATTAAGCACACATTGGACTCGGTAATTTTTATGGTTTCTAGGTCTTGAACCAGTTTCCACGTTTAGTTTATGTCATACCATCCCATTGGAATATTTGAAATACGGATGGCATGGTTTGCAAAATTGACGTGCTAATCACACTTTCCATTAGCACTAACCATTAGTTAACAGTCAGTGATTTAGATGTTTAAGTTGTTTTAATGTTATCAGGTTTTTCTCTGCTTGGTGTGTTCTTCATAAAGTAGACAACCCTGTTTTTAAAATATTGCATATATCAAGCGAACAAGCCACACTAGGAAGTGTCATCAGCATTTACATGCATAACAATAGACCTTCCTTAATACAGTCAAACTGTTATATCATCACCCCATACCTTAGTTTGAAATTATTTAAAGTTCATCTCTGCTCACTGGTTTTTATTTGACACCTTCCTCCTCTTTTACGACCTTTTTTCCCCTGGGTTTAACCGGCCACAATATAGATCCCTATTTATCGAGTGTTTAATTTTCATGTGTCACTCCTTCGTCTATATTTTCTCTCCCTCCTTCATCTCTGTCCGTCTACCATCCGAGGGACGAGCTCGCACTTCTCTGGCCTCATCATTATCTGTCTCTCTTTCTCACCCTCGCTCCTCTCACCATCTCCCTCGAAACTCCCCTCTCTCCCCCTTCCCCAACCCATCAGCCACCAAAAATCAGCTGACACGCCAAAGCGCCGCACTCCCAGATGGCACGGGAACAAACCCATTAGAGAATTAAAGGCAGCTTTCTGACTCATTCACAAATTCGCTCAGTTGGAGATTTCCAAGAAGTTATATCCTTTCAGAACTTTTTGTTTTGTTGTGCTACTGTGAACATTTGTAAGTTGGTGTAACATCTCAATTTAAGGTCTTGTCCTGTCTAGGTAGCACAAGACTGAAAATCACACTCTGTACTTTCTTGAAATTAATAAAACAGGGAGGGAAAATATATTTATTTTAATAGTACATGAACTGAAGTCTTCAAAATGACCTCAAGCAAATTCTACTTCAAATTTAATGCACAAAAAAGTGAAGTATCCCAATGGACCGAATGATACAATTGTGAAGATCCCTCCCTTTCATTCATTTCTTGCTTGTACTCCCCCATTTTTGTCCATTTTCTGGTTCGCAATAAGTTTTTGCCATTTTAGGCATGTTTAAACATTACAAGCCAGTTGGATTTACTCAGACAAGATTCTTGTATAGTCTATCATTGCAGCTCCTCCTTCCTACTTCACATTTTTCTTGAATTTCAAGGACATCGTTGGAAAGCCTGTGATTTGGCTCTATGGACATGTCAGTGGAGATCCTCTTGTGTTTCTTGTATTTTCTCTGTCCCATTTGTCCATCACCCAGATATCAGTGACACACTGCAGAAAAGGTTGCAATGGTGAGTAGCACAGGAAGACACGATGAAACTCTTTTATTTTGTCTCCTCTTGTTGCCTTTCTGGATATTAGTCAGTTGAAACATCTAGGCTTAAAGTGAAAAAGCACCAGCTAACGCTCCAATTCGCTTTCTGTTATTTAAAAGGAAAGTAGTTGAAAGAGACAAAGTGTTCAAGTTGCTAAAACACATAAAGCATAAATCTGGTTGTCTGTAGCCTGTTGAATCAGTTTCACCCTCAGTCCTTCTAGACTGATTTTTATGGTCACCAACCCAACAATTATTCAAAATACTTGATGACGGCATCACAGCAGCGATTATTTTCCCTAGCACTACTATGTAAAGATGCTAAAAACTCTTGGGTGCACGTAGATTCCGCTGCGTGTGGGCATGGTTATGCACGTCTCTCAGCGGGAAAATAGAATTTGTCAAAGTTTTAAGGAATGCTTGAATGTCGAGAGAAGTTATCAAGCAGTATAATTGATCACCATGCTATTTTTAAATACCCCTAGACAAGACAAGCCAGCTCAAATTTTTTTCAACTGCCATCCTGCAAAATCCAACAAAAGCATCCAAACTGGAAAAATGAAAATGCATACCATTCTATCTTACATATCATTCAATCAAAACCTCTAGCCTATTTTAGCTTGGCTAAAAGATAGTGTGCAAGAGATCACTTAGGATGTACTGTTTAGGATGTACTGTTTAGGATGTACTTAGGATGCAACTTTATAATTTCTAAAACTTGATTCTTTTATAAAAAAAAACAACAGAAGCAGTGAGTTGGCATATGTAAGGAATAAAACACAATGGTGTGTGTTGTTATAAGATAATAATCAACAACAACGTGGTGTTATGCATCCTGATGTGAAGCGGAATTACTGTTACCACCCCAAAGATGATTATTTTCCAATAACAGCACGTCCATCCATCCAACAGCGAGTGTTTTATTTCTTTTATACCACAGCAATTTGTCAATGATTAAAATGTTTTATCCATTAATGAACATCATGCAGTGCTTTTAACTGTTTATAGTTATATTTAATGTTGTGATATGTCCATGAAACGAGTTAGTTCTTAATTAACACTTACAGCTATAAATAGTTGTTCCCTCGCCAGCCTTTCTTTCCTTTCTCTCTTGAAGTTAAGACAAATAAGCATGCTGCTTGTCATGTTAGTGGACAGCGCAAAGTCTCAAACTGACCGTTACAAAGCGTGGACACACAAACCTCCTTTCATAAATGTTAAACAATGGACAGCTTCACCATATCACAGGTTATAGGTTTTTATTTGTTTAATAACAACACATTTTCTTAATCCATTTATTATTTGGCTTAAATTATGTGGTCCACCATATAGACCCCTGTGAATGAGTTGTTACTATCTTAACAATAGCATCTTAGAACAGTGTGCATTAATATAAACCTGTGATTTGAACTACTGTCAGAGCTGCTGTTGTAGCAAATGGATCCACACCTTCATAATAAAGAACTTAACAGAGCTGTGGTATAAAACGGAACATTGTAGATTGAAGGTTTCTTACCACTGTTTAATGCACTAGTGGTAAACGTCCACAGCTAATATAATATATCATTCTTCATTTGGCACACTTCAGTATCACCACTGCTTTCAATCAATACTCTGATTTGTTTTATGACTCATATAGCCAAAAGGGGCAAATGTGTTCAGCCCAGCAGAACAACCTAAAATGGGTGTCGGTAGAAAAATTAAGCAATTTTAGTTTAAGCTCTGCGCACACGCACAGCTCAGAGCACAAACCCTGCACGTACACCAAAGGTGAGAAATAACTGTTTGCTTTTTTCTTGCCTTTCTTGTAGTGATGCAATAAGGAGGCAGTGGAGGATGCAGGTGGGGATCTTCAAAAAGAACTGAACGACAGCTTGAGACCTACATCAGTGAAGATCTAAAGATATTTCTTCTTCAAAAATAGTATCTTTTTAAGATACAAAGAAAGAAGCCAAAAGGACAAAACTCACTGTCAGCTGCTTGCAAACTTTCATTTTTCGGCTCACTAGTGTTGACTCATATCAGTTGTTGTTTTTTTTTTGTAAGAAGACGATGCCACCAGAGACATAAGCCTCAGGAGTGCTATCCAGGGCATTTAGATGCATTTTTTGTATGTGTATTTTTACTAAAAGAGACAGACATTTGTAGTTTAATATAATATTCTTTATTGATCCAATTTGTGAGGTAGGGGGAGTTAGCAGATATTGTTTTTGATTAATCATTGGACTCAAATAATCTGGATCTACCTGGATCTACAGTAAGGCCAAACCAATCCAGGGTCCATCCAGAACCAGTGTGGGTTTTTTTTTTTTTTACACCAATCCTTCCTTCCTCTGCGGTCCCACTTGTGCTGCTTTATCCATTTGTCATCCCTCCATCTGAGGCTATGAGAGGAAGAGAGGAGACCCAGCTCAAACCATCATGCCAGAGTTGAGCAGAGAGGATGGCAGTTGGGCTGGCAATGTTCAAGGTAGGAATGAATCATTCTTTTCTTTCTTTCTTTCTTTCTTTCTTTCTTCCTTCCTTCTGTAATTGTTTGTTGGTATAACGCCGGATTTGTTGGTATGAGCATGTGTGCACGCGTATGTGTGTGTGTGTGTGTGTGTGTGTGTGTGTGTGTGTGTGTGTATATCTAGATGGGGACCAAATTTGGCTAGGCTCCAATAGTAAAACTGCTTTTATTTATTTATTTTATTTTAAAACAAAAACTGGAGCCTTTATTTAAAAAAACAAAAAAACAACAACTAGAAGAGCCAGAAGTTTCTTTTAGGTTACTGAGGTTAGGGCTAGGGTTAGATTTGGGTGTATGCATTAAGTACTTACTTTAATAAATATATCAATATCCTCATAAGAACAGTAAGACAAATTGGTGTGTGTGAAATATCTAAACCTCATGCTCCCAAAATTGCTCTTAGTCTTGCTGCCATCGTCCAGGCTTGAGTAATAAATCTAGAGTCTTGTCCAGATAATTTAATTAAGTAGGTTAACGAGAAGAAAATGAAAGGAGAAAGAGGGATGTAATAAATGAGCAAAACACCCGCTGGCCTTTCCTCTCTTGTTTTCTTTTTTCAGAACTACTAAAACTCATTTGATGCGATACAGGTGAGCAGCGACTCATCAGCCAGCCTAAAATGTTTGATAATATGTCTCTATCTTCTGACTTGCCTTTGCTTATTAACGTAAGGTGACAGATTTGTTTTGGCCTTGCTCAGTAGGGTCAGCAAAACTGCCAGTCATACCCGTCCTTGATTGACAATACCAGAGGGATTAAGTCAAAGGGAGTGAAAATGTCTTTCAAATCTTCCACTGCATTACTCTGAGAATCTGGTGGCGTGGCAACGAAGGTTCAGTTGGCATGGCAACAGAACATTGGGACACTACAGAGACCTTGTGTGACATAACCATTTCTGGTTCTTAACTGTTGTGGTGAATTTTGTCAGACATTTTGTTGCGGTTATGAAGATGAATTATTTTTACAGGGTGCACCGTCTCTGATCACTGTAAGTGATACGCACCTCAATTAAAGCCGACATTTCCTGCAATGCAATCAAGCTGAATCGGGGATTTGCATTGGCATTCACTGAATGGCACTTGATTTGATTATTTCCTAGCCCAGACAGAACTGTCGATTTTTTCCTCTTCTGACTTCGGTCCATGTGGAATTCTTCATGGCTCATATTTAGGGTGGTTTTCAATATAGAAGTCCCTGTTAAGCCATATTATCAAAAAATATAACACCTGCTTTGTTGTTTTGCTAGTAATACATATTTCTCTAAAGCCAAATTCTGTTGAAAAGTTATTGTCTTGAGGACATTAAAAACTGGATAGCTTTTTTTTTGACAGTGGTTTA